>NW_019416400.1:512102-645313 GCF_000390285.2 Anoplophora glabripennis | reverse complement strand
ACACTGGCCATGTGACGTCACTTCCTGGTCCAGAAACCGCCTATTATATCTACTAACAACATATCTGACTTTATCTTTTGAGAATTTTATCAAAACGTTTCGACTTGATTTGAATTAGCTTAATATCTTTTAAAGTATCGTAAAAGTATTGCATTATTGCTGTTAATGTGTTTCTTAATGTATGTACACAGATACATACATACAATGTAATGTCACATACATCGAGCTTATTCCAAGTAATCAAGTTGAAATTAAATGAAATTAATAAAATAAACTTCATTCGACGTCCATCGAGCCAAAGAAAACGATAATCTATCAAAATCAGTACATTTGCTAAATTGTGAACTGGATTTACAACGACAAAGCGCCAATGTGCACACTTCCATCAACATTTCTATTGACCGGATTTGTCTGAAGAGCGTCATGATTTCAAATCTGTTCGTATAAGCTGATGTTATATTTAGTATCTAGGACTGTTATTCCTCAACAGAATAAAACGGAAAGTTTCCGTATTGATCAAGAAGATCCACACCCGACAGTGCATATCTTACCTTCGACTGCTCTGAGATACCCAGCGGATGTTGTAGTGCTTAATATATGCAAATCAAGATATTCATGTAATCACAGTTGCCTTCTATCGATAAACTTTGAAGTTATCCTAGGACAACAAACCGCACGGCGATCACGTCAGCTGTCGAGGATGCAGCTTTCAATGTTATTCTTGCAAGTTATCTATTTGTTTCCCTGAATCGATGTTAATACTACTCCATTCCAAAATAGTGTACAACCACTCATTTCCAACAAGAAATATTGTTGATATACAGAGTGTTTGGTAAGTTATAGGTTATAGTACAAGTGATTTGTGATATGTTTCCTTAATACACCATATTCCGAAAACGCTTAGTTTCCGATCTACAGGGTGTTAAAGTTCTAATAAAAAAATGCAAATTTATAAATATTGCGGAAACCGCTCAGAATATTTTAATCGAATTTTACAAGCCTTGACAGTTAACAACAATACACCTTTTACGATAAAAATATAGTTTTCAGTTTCACCAGTGGCGTGCGCAGAGGCAAGTCTTTGGATATTTTTGAAAACAAATGATACGCCACTGATTTTTCTTAAAATAGAAATTATTTTTGAATTCATTGTTCAATTTGGAAGAGAAAAGGTATCTCGTCTGTTTTTCTTACATCGCACCGTTTTCGAGTAAAAAAATTAAAATAGATTTATTACATGGCGTAATCCGGTTTAAATAATTTGAAAAATAGGAATTATGCACTCAACTTTTTTTTGTAAAAATTTTATTACAAAAAATTATTACTCTTCGCAGTTAACAACGTCAGACTAAAAAATTTTTATCAGTTTTTAGATTCACTATTTAGGTATTATCTAAGCAGAAATTAGCAAGTTGGCTGACATTTTCGACCAGGGTAACCCGGATAGAAATAAGAACACGGGCACGTGCGTGCGTTAGAAGAAGGGGACTTTATTTTGAGCAAGATCTTAAGTAATTACTAGTTAGAATAAGGTAATAACATAATAATTATAGTAACTGTTTTTCATTTCCAACGAGCTTTGTACCTACTTATTTAATACTAAAGATTAGTTAAATTAGTGAACTTCGGGTAGTAATAAAGTGTTGTAATAAAATTGGTATAAAAAAAACTAAGTGCATAATTTCTGCAATTTTTCAAATTATCGACTTCATTTTTTTACTCGAAAACGGTGCGTCGTAAGAAAAACTGTTAAGATACCTTTTCTCTTCAAAATTGAACAAGGAATACAAAAATAATTTTTATTTTAAGAAAATAAGTGGCGTATAATTTTTTTCTTTAAAAATATCCAAAGACGTGCCTGTGCGCACGCCACTGGTGAAACTGAAAACAATATTTTCATCTTAAAGCATGTATTGTTGTTAACTGTCAAAGCCTGTAAAATTTCTTTAAAATATTCTGAGCGGTTTCCGCAATATTTATAAATTTGCATTTTTTTATTAGAATTTTAACACCCTGTAGATCGGAAACTAAGCATTTTCGGAATATGGAAATATATCACAAATCACTTGTACTATAATCTCCTGCATGGAATGCATTGACTTACTAAACACCCTGTATGTGCAAGTCTACATTTCAGTAATAACAGTTGATAATCATTTTTTAATAAGAAAAGTTCCTATAAACATAGGTCTTAATACGCTTCGTTTGTGAGATATAGAGATATAAGACCAACAGATATTAAACTGAAATTTGGCATGAAAAAACAAACACAGAACTTAAAAAAAGAACTAATTCACAATGTTTGCGTTTTTATGTCAAAGTTATGACATTTAATCGTTTTTGTTGATTTTCAGGGTACATCATATTTTTCTTATTACAAATGTATTACCAATATCGTTGGAACAGTTTCATGCCAAATGAATTTAACCAAAAACCGTTCATTTTATAAAAAATTGAGAGATCTGTAATGTTCAGAATTGATTAAAAAATTTAGAGCGGGCGTACGAATTATTTTTTTAAAGGGGGCAGTAACCCACCTCAGGCACGTCACTGGTGTGTGAAATGGATAACAGATATCTTTGTTTTATTCACCATAACTAATGTGTTATTAATACCAAATTTCAGTTCAATATATGTTGGTCTTTTAGAGATATAAAAATTCTTAAAAAAAGTTTGTTTTCGAAACCCTATATCTCACAAACGAAGCGTTCTAAGACCTACGTTTATAGGTACATATAGGACTCACCCTGTATAGGTAAATCATGCTAACCTTTGAAGATTGATTGTCATTCATTTATTCATCTCCGTCAATTAAATTGTACAAATACTCCTTTCTTCATACTACAATATCCTTCTTTTCTATCAGCACATTTTTTTAAATTATTTTTTTTTTTTGTAAAATAATGCGTATGATTACCCATTATTTTAACTGTAATTTCACAAAAAAATTAATAATTACTGTAATTTACACACGATTCCATGTTTACCAATACTGACTGGAATAACAAAAAAGTGAAAATAATGACTGGTTTTTCCCACTGGTACACTTATGACACGCACTGATACGTCTCAGCTGGAAACTGAGACAGGGCGAGATTTCAAGCGGTCATGCCGTGCGTCCCCGGTCGTCTCTATTTTTGTACACGATAAGCAACGGTAGAAATGGGCGCTTGTAACAATAGAACATATTGTATAGTCTTCCCGATTTCATTTGAAGAACCAAGAGAATGACGTAATAATGTGTAATATCACGTCAGAGTTTTAAACGTGATTATCTGTATATCTTGTACAGCTTTCAATATTTAATGTCAGAGCTATATATTCAGGAGAAATTGTGTATTTTTTCTTTGGTTTATTAATGTTTACTCACCTTAGACAGTAACGATTTGACTTTAAAGTATATCAAAACGATTCCAACATTAAAAATTTATCCTGAAAAATATACAGGGATGGCCAGAAGTACGGAATAAAATTCATATCATTTGAATTAGTTAATTTTATTTAAAACGCCGAAACACGTTAACTGATTTTAATTTTTTCCCATCTTTCGGTTATATAATAATTAATTTTTCTTCAACCCCTTAACCCCCAGGTACCTCTACTTTTTTTTCAAATGGAAACGTAAGGCATGAGGGGGCTCCTTGAAAAGCTTATAGAAAACTGAATCCAGCCATACCAAATAAACAAGTTTTTTTCATTTAGAAATTGAAACAACTAGATAATTTACAAAAATAAACTCAATGTCGCAAATGTTGAAAATGTCCTATTTGGCATTCTCCAAGACGATAGTAATGCTGTCCACAGCATTCTGAATTACTTCAGCTGGTAAATTATGCATCTCCGCCCTAATCTTGTTCTTTAAATTCTCAATATTATTCTGTCTGTCCTGGTAGACTCTTTCTTTCAAATATCCCCAAAGAAAATAATCCAGGGGTGTTAAGTCGGGGGATCTTGGCGGCCATTCAACTGTACCGCGTCTACCAATCCAGCGATTTGGAAACATTTCATCTAAGTATCTTCAAACATCAGTACCAAAATGTGGGGGAGCGCCATCTTGTTGGAACCAAATTCTTTCATTCGGTATATCTGGATCAATTTCATGAGGGAAAATCACAGCTAGATCAGGTATCAGGTCAAATGTTAGGAAATCCAGATAGCGTGCGGCAGTAAGATTTTCTTCAAAAAAGAATGGGCCCAAGATTCTGTTGTTGATGATACCTGCCCATACATTAACTTTCTGTGGATGCTGCGTATGCGATTCGCATGTCCAGTGTGGATTTTCCTGGGACCAAAAGCGATAGTTGTGCCTGTTAACCACTCCATTTAAATAAAACGTAGCTTCATCCGAAAAAAGTACGTCTCGTTGAAAACCATTATTGTCGTCACACTGTCTCATCATTTTCTCATAAAACTGTAATCGCCTATCATAATCGTCTTCCAAAACCTCTTGGACAAGACATACCTTATAGGGGTGGTATTTCTCTTGTTTCAGAAACATTCGAATTGCAGTTCGAGAAGCATCGTGATTGCGGGCCAATGAAACAGTTGAAGTATGAGGATTTTCAACAAGTTCTAATGCAATGTCTAATTTCTTTTCTTCATTCAAAGCACGTGCCCGTCCAGTTTTGGGCAAAGTCTGTACTGTACCGTGTTCCTCAAATTTGTGAAATATTTTACTAACTGTCCCTTGCGAGATTTGGTTTTCGGGATATTTCGCATTAAATAAATCGCGCACTTCAGCCTGACTTCTTATTTTGTCTCCACATCTAAGCAATATCGAGATTTCGATGCGTTGCCTTTCCGACAATACCACTGCAATTCAGTAAATAACTCGGTTTTGACACAATAGTAACGTTTCAAACTCCAATTTACAACTAAAGCGAAAAATTAACCAGAAAGCCTGGCAAGTAAGTGGTATCAAAAAAACGCAACATAAAAAATATATGTTTTTTGCGTTAGCAGTGATAGGTACAGTTTCAAATTCTTTATTTTATTCTGTGCAAATTCATGGAGGATAACACTGAAGATAATTAAATTTTATTTAGGTGTATTTTAAGTATTAAGTATTTTATACAACTCTAAAAACCTTGCTATTGAAAAAATAAAACTTGTTTATTTGGTATGGCTGGATTCGGTTTTCTATAAGCTTTTCAACGAGCCCCCTAGTCCCTTATGTTTCCATTTGAAAAAAAAAAGTAGGAGTAGCTGGGGGTTAGGGGGTTGAAGAAAAATTAATTATTATATAACCGAAGGATGGGAAAAAATCAATATCAGTTAACGTGTTTCGGCGTTTTAAAGGAAATTTACTCATTCAAAAGATATGAATTTTATTCCGTACTTCTGGCCATCCCTGTATATCGCTACTCCTGTTTATTAAATAATTTTTCCTTTATTTTTAAAACGCACGAAAGGATATATAAAGCGTAGTAAACAAAAAGTCAGTTCTTTGAGGAAAATTAAATGAAATACGGTTGAAACACATATTATATTGCTTCTGGCTATTTCCGTTTCTGATAAAAATAAAACTTTATTTTAGAAAGCCCTAGTTATGAACCTTTTACAAAGACGCACGTTTAATTATTTACAAAGTATATCGGATCGTGGGCTTTGAATCGAGTCAGAATTCTTATTATTAAAAACGCGTAGGTACAGTTAGAGCACAGTTATTACAATTTATAAAGATGATTCATAACTTATACGAGGTTTGTCCGGAAAATACGTATAAAAATTTCGGGGCGACGTGTCGGGGCGTTGTGAAGGGGTGGCCCGGTGGTCCCCCCTCGTTATGCAATCCCCTCGACGCTCAGTTCGAGCCAGAGCGTTCTGCGAGTAAGTAGGAGTTTACGTCTGCTTGTTGAAAGTAACCCTTTTTTTTGCCTGCCGTCGGCATGGAGCTCTCTCTGATTGAGGAACAGCGCATCAACATCAAGTTTTTTGCAAAGTTAGGCAAGAATGGCAGTGAGATTTTTGAGTGTTTGAAACAAGTTTACGGAGACAATTCTCTGAAGGAACCTACCGTCAACAAGTGGTTAAAAAGGTTCCGAGAAGGCCGAGAAGACCCGAAAGATGTCCTTCGCTCAGGACGCCCCTCCTCATCGAGTTCTGAGGGAAATGTTGAACGAATTCGGGTTTGTGTTCTTAAAGACCGTCGATTGACAATTAGAGTGATAGCTGAAGATCTGTCAATCCCCAAAACAATCGTCTACGAAATTCTGACTGAAAAACTTAAAATGAAAAAATTGTGTGCGAAAATTGTTCCGAAGCTCTTGACTCCAGAACAGAAAGCAAGGAGGGTTGCTTGCTGTGAGGATTGGTTGGAAGCAGAGGAAAGGCAGAACTTTCTCAACCGGGTCATCACTGGAGACGAGTCTTGGTTCTACGAATTCGATGTGGAACTGAAATCTCAAAGCAAGGAGTGGAAGCAAGCAGGGGAACTAAGAACAAAAAAGTCGCGAAAATCAAGGTCCAATGTGAAAACAATGTTGATTGTTTTCTTTGATTCTAGGGGCATTGTTCATCAGGAATTTGTCCCTCCTGGCCAGACAGTGACCGGAAATTTCTACGTTGAAGTTTTGAGACGTCTCGTGTGGCCCGAGTTCGACCGGATTTGGCACAAGGGGGCAGGTGCATCCTTCATCACGACAACGCGCCTGCTCACACGTCTCTCGTTGTGCGTGACTTTTTGGCCCGAAGCTCAATCACCGTGACAGAACATCCACCTTATTCACCCGATTTAGCCCCTTGCGACTTCTCCCTGTTCCCAAGATGCAAAATGGTACTTCGCAGGCGGCACTTGGGGAATGTGGAAGCCATCAAGGCAGCAATGACACGGCAACTGAAGAGCCTCACAACTGAAGACTTTCAGCGATCTTATCAACAGTGGAAACGGCGCGGCGTTGGCAGATGTGCATTTTGTCTCAGGGAGAGTACTTTGAAGGAGACCATATTGAAATACCCGAATAATTGTAAAATAAAGTTATTATTCCACTTTTATACGTATTTTCCGGACAAACCTCGTACAACCCGAATGGCGAAGTCGCAGGCGTCCACACTATATTGCAGTAGCCGATGAGTAAATTTTAAATGTTATGGAAGAAAATCTCCATATAAGTACAAGACAAATCGTTCGACTCAAGCGTATCCTTATTATGTGAATGGTTGTTATAGCCTTTCCGATCTCAATTAGAGACCAAAGAACTAGGCGGTATGTACCAGGTTCGGTCGTTGACGCAGCAACACGGCATTAGAATATTTGAAAAACTCGTTCCCATATTTATTTAGCCATACCCCATATACAGGTCTGGTATAACTAAACGTGCAGGTGGTAGAAATGTATACGCCAAGTTGAAGAATGAGCGTGCAGGCAAACAGCAATATGCACTGTTGCTCTGGTTGACTGCGTCATAAATTTCAGTTGTCGACAAGTCGCCTGATAGTACAGTGCAGCAATGCGGAATTTGGTGTGATTAAGGTAATTTTAATTTATTATAGGCACCTTCTAATTAAGGTTTCTGATTTCTCGGCTTATTTTTTTCTCGGGTCTCGAGAATTCTCGACTAGGAATTCCCGGGAATTCTCGAATTCTCGAGAAATTTCTAAAACTTAAAAAAGTAAATATAAACATGCTATTATACTTAACAATCATTATTAACATTTACTATTTATTGAGTATTTTTATTAATTACTTATGTTTCTACTTCTACTAACAAAACTAAATTAAACTTTGAGTTTCTTCTTAAAAACCTTTAACTTGTTTTTTTATTAAACACTTTCAATATACCTATTTATGTTTATTTCAATGTTTTTAAATCGTAGTTTTCTTCCAATAATAATTACTTATTAATAATCATTAATCATGCAGTTTTTTAATTAAATAAATAGTAAATAAGGAATTTAATCGAAGAAATCTTAAAAAAAACAAGCTTTAATTTAAAGATACAGAAGCGTTCTTCCTATTAATTTATCACTTCAACAATAGGTATCTGTTTATAATAAAATTTCTACACAGACTAGGTACAGGGTGATTCACTATATTTTGACCCCCCCTTTAACTTTTTTGTCTTAAGAGTTATAAAAAAATGTGGAATACAAAAGTTGCACGATTTTTTATGAAATTTTCGAATATGATAGTAGAAAAACAAATGAAGTTCAAACAAAATGGCCGCGGATGTTAACTTTATCAATTTAAATGGAACACCCTGTATATTTTTACACATTTGGATAGAACGTTCCCTGTCGAGCACAGTCATATATTGTTTGTTGGGTCCATCTCTAACAATAAACGAGATAATATTAAAAAACGAAAAGAAGATTATTATTAAGAAAATAAAACATTTTGTAATTGTTGGACGTTTTTCGGGCATTTCTTTTTTCCAATTACGTAAGGATTTAGATTTATTTGCAATATATTTTGACATATCGAACATTGATATAGTCCAAAATGTGTATAAGTATTTTAACTGAATCGCATTAATTAGTCCGTGAGGGGCTTATTTACTCATGGACAATGTTATACAGGGTAGGAAAGTACCGATGGTCTATCAGAAGTTACGTGAGAGCGATAAAGTAAGCCATAGAAATCCATGTGATAGACAAGGATGGCTATAATGAAGGCCTCTCATAGTCACCGCCCGTTTCGCCCTTCCACAAATAAGATTCACTTCTTATTTGTGGAAGGGCGAAATGGGCGTTGACTATTAGACGCTCACGTAACTTCTGATAGACCATCGGTACTTTCCTACACTGTATGGTAGGCCGTGACAGTGACAGGTAATATTATGACAACATTGTTATTGTTTGAAAGTTTGTATTATTATTTATTTAAAATAGGTTATACAGAAGTAGAAAATTTAAATATTATAGAAATTAAGATAGAGTAGCTAAGATATTCTCCATAGTTTATTTTAATTCCTAATAATATATCAATTTTCTACTTCTGTGTAACCCATTTTAATTAAATACTAATACAAACTGTCAAACAATAACAATGTTATCGTGACATTATACAGTGTGTAACGTAAAGGTTGGGAATAAATTAAACGGTGGATTTTTTAGTTTAAAAAATAAAATTTTGTCATATGAAGTTATGCTCTACGGGTTTTCTTTTCAAAGCTACAGGGCGCTAAAAAATTTCAAAAAATTTAGTATTTTAATATCATTTTCAATGCAACAAGTCCTTTTTCCATGCCTATTTGACCATGTTCGGTGGCTGAGTCAAAGCATACTTCATAATGTTTTTGTTATTTTTAATTTCCAATGTTAGCAGTGGGAAAAATAAGTGGTGTATTTACAAAAGTTTTATTTACGGAAAAATTACACGAGCTACAAATAAAACATAAGAGGGTAATTTTGTTTAAAATAAAAAGTTGATCATAAAAAATTAAAAAAAAATGTTTTTACCAGTAACGTAGCACAATTTTGTTCTAAAAACATTTTTAGCGCCCTGTAGCTTTGAAAAGAAAACCCGTAGAGCATAACTTCATATGACAAAATTTTATTGTTTAAACTAAAAAATCCACCGTTTAATTTATTCCCAACCTTTACGTTACACACTGTATAATGTCACGATAACATTGTTATTGTTTGACAGTTTGTATTAGTATTTAATTAAAATGGGTTACACAGAAGTAGAAAATTGATATATTATTAGGAATTAAAATAAACTATGGAGAATATCTTAGCTACTCTATCTTAATTTCTATAATATTTAAATTTTCTACTTCTGTATAACCTATTTTAAATAAATAATAATACAAACTTTCAAACAATAACAATGTTGTCATAATATTACCTGTCACTGTCACGGCCTACCATACAGTGTAGGAAAGTACCGATGGTCTATCAGAAGTTACGTGAGCGTCTAATAGTCAACGCCCATTTCGCCCTTCCACAAATAAGAAGTGAATCTTATTTGTGGAAGGGCGAAACGGGCGGTGACTATGAGAGGCCTTCATTATAGCCATCCTTGACTATCACATGGATTTCTATGGCTTACTTTATCGCTCTCACGTAACTTCTGATAGACCATCGGTACTTTCCTACCCTGTATAACATTGTCCATGAGTAAATAAGCCCCTCACGAACTAATTAATGCGATTCAGTTAAAATACTTATACCCATTTTGGACTATATCAATGTTCGATATGTCAAAATATATTGCAAATAAATCTAAATCCTTACGTAATTGGAAAAAGACAGAAATGCCTGAAGGAGGTCTAACAATTACAAGACGTCTTATTTTCTTAATAAAAAAACATCATTTCATTTTTTAATATTATCTCGCCTATTATTAGAGATGGACCCAACAAACCCTATATGACTATGCTCGACAAGGAATGTTCTATCCAAATATGTAAAAATATACAGGGTGTTAAATTTAAATTAACAAAGTTAACATCCGCGGCCATATTGTTTGAACTTCATTTGTTTTTCTACTATCATTTTCGAAAACTTCATAAAAAATCGTGCAACTTTTGTATTTCACATTTTTTTATAACTCTTAAAACAAAAAAGTTAAAGAGGGGTGAAAATATAGTGAATCACCCTGTACATTAAAAAAAAGAATCATCAAAGTAAGCTAAAGCCTTAAAAACTTAAAATAAATAAATCATGAGCTGGTAGAGAAACCACTTTAACCGCTCAGTTGTTTGTCCAGAAACGAATTGAACGCATCAACGAAACTAACTCCAGTCAAGAACTTAAGACGCGCGTGATTTTTAAATTTCTCGATTTCTCGGCACTTTTTTCTCGTCTCGAGTAAGGCCAGATTTCCCGAGAATTATCGCTTCGAGAAGTCTCGACCAGAAACCCTACTTCTAACAGTCATTCATATTACAATTGCGACAGGGAAAAATAAGAGGGATATATTTGGTTTACTAATATTATTACAACATGGCAATTTGGAGACCTTTTAAAACGGAATAAAACGAAATTTATCATCAATGTAATAAAATTGTTTGAGGACATAAATAATTAAAATATGTTTGTTGGTCAAATGAACATATAATAGAAATTTTCTACACATTATATACAAATTATTATTTTTTACCTTTAGCAGAAAACTTTTTTAGGGACGCCTATGAAACTCATTAAATTTGATTGCTCGGTTTTTTTATACATGTTCAACTGACTTAAAGACTATAACACTATGCGAAATGAACGGCATGTTAATATTTCCGTTTCCATCAGATTAACACTAGAGTATACTCGTAGATTAGTATTAAATCAGGGGTTAAATAAATTGTTAGTGCATCATTATCAATAAATTATTATTTGAACTGGAAATACAAGTAGTCAAGTGGAACGAGCAGAAGGAATATACAGGGTGTTGATGAAATTACGTCAAAAATTTAAAGGGATGAAAAGGGAGCAAATACTGAGTTAACTAATGTCACAAACTTGTATCGGAAGTTTAAGGTCATAGAGAAAAAGGTTAATTAAAAATGTGTTTGAAACTGTTTTGGTACTGCTGAAATACTGAATATATTATCTCGGCGAGTACTTACAAAAAATTTTGTAATGTGTTTTACGTGTTTGTGGGTTTCTTATGAACCCGGACTGTATGCGAAAGTCAGTAATACATTGTCGTAGTGAGTGCTGTGTTGTTTTTCGAGAGTACATTTAATATTATATATTATGTAACGAAGTGATTTTCCGACACCCCACATTTGTTTTGTTTTTATTTAATTTTATTAATAAATAGAGTTTACCGCACCGGCATTATTATTGGCATTTCAAACGCCACGCCGTCCGTCACCGCGTAGCACCAAGCCGATGGCCTGCGTACCGCGTACGCCAGTCTTCCACCTGCCAGCGTAGGGACTAGTCGTGCCGAGCCCGGCCAGCCGTCCAGCCAGCAATACGTCACCACTAGATGAGTAAGAATTTTACAAGTCCCGCTTAGGAGAACTACGCAGTCGCTGCCGAAACGTCACCAGGACTTAGGAATTAAGCCGCCGCAGAGATACAGTTCACCACGAGGCATCGTAGAGTCCAGTCGAGCCGTCAGCCGTTCCAGTAAAACCTACGTCACCAGTAAGAAATTGTTAAGATTTCACTTGTCCAGCCTGAGGAAACTGCGCAGCCGCCAGGATTCGCCGTACGAATATAGCAGACAGGTTGTATTCAAAGGATTAGTCCACCAGGAGCCGTCGTCGCATCCAGTCGAGCCGCCCTGCCCGAAGATACGTCACCGCTGGAAGTAGATGAGAATTCTACAAGTCCAATTTAGACGAACTGCGCAGCCGCCAATCCGAGACGAGGGACTTAGGAAACAAACGAAATTCGAGAAGTTGGTTCATCTCCAGCCGCCGTCAACACCAGTCCAGTCCGAAGACCGCTGCAGTAAGTTAGGTTCCGCGCATATTCAATGCGCAAGTCTCTTGAGGTGACAAGAGACCTGATGAGGTAATTGTACTGCAGAGTTAGACCTGTTCCAGCATTCCGACCGACCAGACGTGCCCAGGAAGAGAAGTGAGTCAAGGGTTTGGCTGCTGTCCGTTGTACTAATCATATCTTGTCTTTTCAGTTATCCGCCGTACCACGACAAGGAAATGTGCACTGTTGTCTCTGTCTGGTGCACTGGACCTAAACTGCGCGTTCGGCTTATAGGATGTTGTCTCCCCCTTTTTCTGTCCTATGAGTTGAAACGCAGGTCGTACCGAACCGCCGGAATACGACAAGGAAGGGTGCACTGTTGTCACTGTCCAGTGCATTCGACCTAACTGCGCGCTCTGCTGATAGAATGTCGTGTCTCATTTCCTTTTCTGTTCTATGAGTGAAGACGCAGGTCGTAGTTAATATTATTTCTCTTTCAGGTACGACGTGGTTGGGTGTACTGTTGTCTCTTTCCGGTACACTTAACCTAACTGCACGTTCGGCTGATAGGATTTTGTCATCCTTTCCTCCTTTTCTGTCCTATAAGTTGAAAGGCAGGTCGTAATTAATTAAACTTTTCTTTCAGAGTTTCTGCCAGCCGCCTGCCAGGATTGAGGAGCCCCGCTGTTACTGTTTTATTGCTTTTGTGTAAAGATAGTAGCCAAGTCTAGTCCATAGTTATTGTTTGTAGCTTTGTTTTGCTAAATCGCTTCCTTCTTTCTTGTATCTGTACTACCGCTTACCGCATAAACCGTTCCGCTAGCTCTGCTGTGCTTTGCTTTCGTCAGGTCACCGCTTAACACCGCACCGCCATTTTACCGTTCTCCGTAGTCACCCTGTATATAACCGTAACCGTTTAGCAAAAGATTTAGAGTAGCATAGTGTAAATAGGTAGAATTGGACTAAATAAATGTAAATATATACCAATTTGCGGCCTTTTATTCCTGTGTGAAGTCTAACTCTCTCTAGACCCTCTGGACATACCGTGTCTTCACTGTAGCCGCCCGCATAGTGGTGTTTCTGCACTTTAAACAGGAACTGTCGCCCTAGGTAACCACCGCCGCTCAGGCGTCATAGTGACGAACGACGAAAATACCACGTCATAATTATTATTATTATATTTCTAATGCGCCGTTTTCTTTTGAATTTATTTAGCAATCGCGAATATTATGATATGCTCTTAATTTATGACGAAGCAAACGAAAATGCTCACAGAGCTTGTCAAGTGTATCGCGCAAGATATCCCGAACGACGTGCCCCGCACGAACATTTGTTGCTGCAGCACAAAGAGTTTTGGAACCGGTAAAGAACAACCGCGTCGAGGTCGCGACGGTGGCCCAGGGCGAACCACTAAGAATCTTAAATGTCGAAGAGACGATTTTAAATCTCGTCGAAGAAGATCCGCATCGTAGCACCAGAAATATCGCACAGCAAGTAAATATTTCACATCCTGTTATGTGGCGGACATTATGAGAAGCTCAGTTATACCCATTTCATATTCAACATGCTTAAGCGTTTACTCCTGACGTTTTTCCACTACGTCGAGGTTTTTGCAAATGGTTGCTTCAGGAACATGCAAGAAATCCTCAATTTACAGCGCAAATACTTGTTACAGACGAAGCATGTTTCAGTCGAAATGGTGTATGTAACGTCCACAACACTCACCACTGGACTATCGAAAATCCACACGAAATATGTCGCGGTGCCTTTCAGCAACAGTTTTCAGAGAACATGTGGGCCGGTATCGTTAATGACACTTTAATAGGACCTTTTGATTTGCCTAGATGCTTAGACGGTGCTTCATATCTATATATTTTTTTAAATCGCTTGCCGAAGTTATTGGAAGACGTGCCGTGCCATTAAATGTTCGGCAAAATATGTGGTTACTGCATGACGGAGCCCCCGCTCACTTTTTTCGGAGTGCGCGACTTACTTTTCCCGATCGCTGGATAGGCCGCGGCGGCCTAGTTAGATAGCCCCCACCCCCGGTCCCCTTTAGATTTCTTTTTGTGGGGATATGTGAAAAGTGTATTCCTCGGAAGTTCGTGACATCGACTAACTGCGACATCGTATAACAGAAGCTTGTAATACGATTCGAAAGGTCATGGCAATGTTCCAACGCGTGCGAGCGAATTGGATACGTCGCGCTGAAGCTTGAGTGCAGGCAAATTGAACATCTTTTATGAAATTCAACAGTTCTCAAAAGGTAGTTCCTTGCGATGTTGAGGTAAGTCAAATTTTATAATTACATCTTACTCAACTCAAATCCGTGTATTTACCTCATTTTGATATGACGGACATGTGGCAAATACAGGGTGTTAAAAAAAAAGTGTAAAATATTTCAGGAGGTAATAGTATGAGTCAAAATAAGTAGAAAAGTTTTAATAAACATGGGTCCGCAAAGTAACGGTTGCGGAGATATGGACCACTATTCGTTTTTCAAACATTTTATTTTATTAGGAATAAACCGACAAAGGAAGTTTTTAACAAACAAAAAACAAAGTCACAGAAGATGTTCAAAGTGCCCTCCGTCCATTTCCATGCTGGCACGACATCTTCGTCTCAACGATATTCGAACTCTTTCGAAAACACCCTCCTTGGTTTGGTTGGTTTCTTGACACTTTTGATTAATCCGTAGCTGCAGCTCTTCCAGGCTATTTACAGGAGTACCATACACTAATATCTTCAAATATCCCCAAACATAGAAATCTAAAGGGTTCAGATCAGGCGATTTTGGAGGCCATAAAACAGGTCCGACCCTTCCTACCTATCTATGTGGAAAAGTTTGGTGTAAATGCTCTCTAACGGCCATGGAAAAATGAGCTGGAGCACCATCATACTGGAACCACATTTGTTGCCTCTGATTCAAAGGAATGTCTTCCAAAAACTCATACAGTGTGTTCTGCAGAAAGTTGAGGTAAGCAGCGCCTGTTAATCGGTTTGGTAAAACAACAAGACCTAGAAACCTGGCACCTACAATACCCATCCAAATGTTTAATGAAAAACGTGCCTGATGTCCAGATTCTATTAGAGCATGAGGATTTTCGTCGGCCCAAATATGTGTATTGTGAAAATTAAACACTCTATTTCTTGTTAACCCGGCCTCATCAGTAAAAAGAATGTTTGCAAGCAAACGAGGGTCTTCAGCATCATGACGTAGAAACCAGCGGCAAAAAACCAAACGTGATTGATGATCATTTATTGGATTTAAGGCCTGTACTCGTTGCACATGGTATGGATAAAGCAGTTGCTCGTGAAAGATTCTCCAAACAAGAGGACCACTAATTCCTACCTCGGCTGATATTCTCCGCACATTCGTACCTGGATTCTTCTCTACCAGTGCTAGAATTTCTTCTTCTGCTCTAGGAGTGGATACCGACCTTGGTCTTCCGGATAAATGGCACTGTTTGCTCAAGTAACCGGTATCACGCAATCTTTGGTGAATTCTTCCAAACATGTGTTGTGAACGAATATGGCGATTTGGATAAGCGTCAACATAAAGACGTCGCGCTTCGGTGGCGTTCCCATTAGCACGACCATACATGAAATGCATGTCTGTTAATTCTGCGTTAGAGTAACCAGCCATAGCGAAAGAAAACTTGTGCACTGAGGGCAACTGTCAAATACGTACTGTTTATTTCACTAAACATCAACCAACTATTACAAGAAAATACACAACGTTTTTGCAAAATAAAAAAGGGGTCTAAAAAACATAAAACATTCCATATCTCCGCAACCGTTACTTTGCGGACCCATGTTTATTGAGACTTTTCTGCTTAATTTGGTTCGTACTATTACCTCCTTAAATATTTTACACTCTTTTTTAACACCCTGTATATCAATTGTGTAGAAATTAAATATTAAAGACTTTGATTGTCGTGTTGGCTTTGTGTAGTTACTGTTTGGCGAGAGATACCTAAATACACCATTAACAATGCATAATTAATAAGCAAACTGTAAAACAACGTTTACTTAATACTACAGAATCGATTATTCCGTAGCTCTGGTAACAGAAATACAAAAAATTGTCTAAAATAAGTGTTAGGTACTGCAAATCAATTACTTCTTTAAATTATTTTCAATTTTACAGTGCCCTAAGAGGGAATTTTTACTTACTCTTTTAAGCTTTGAAACATTATGCCTGAATTTTTTAATAATACTGATGAGATCTTTAAGATTTTAATAAATTCTATGTGTTCTATTGTGTTATTAATTAATTATTGGTACGCATTTTAATGCTGGATGCTAATTTAATGGATCCAACTTATTCGTACATTATGATAAATCTTTTTCCAAATTTTGGTAACTTTTGCGGTAAACGATGCGCAAACATCATTCTCACATTCATATTTCTTTTATTATTGTAGCATCCATTTTGTAAAGCGGAGATATCAACAAAAAATATAAGAATTGGGAATGTCTCGTCAACGGAAACAAAATTATGTACCTGTTTGTGTGTAATTTAACATAGAGTTCCATTTATACAGGGTGATTTAGAATTTACCCAAAAAAAAATGTTGATTGTACAGGGGACTCTTACAAATACAATTTTGTAAAAAAAAAATCAAAAAGGGCAGTTCGAAAATGCTATCTTTAGTTCATTACTACCTAAATTAATTTAAAGAACTTACTGAAGTTATGATTACTCACTTTGAACGACGTTATAAATTAAAGTTTCTATACCTTAACAGTTAAATTATGTTCATTCGTTCCAAAATTTTAAGAAAATAGCGCATATTTATACTGATAATAAAACGTCAAATCTTAGCAAAACACAAAAATTATGAAATAAACAGTTTACTCGTCCAATGTCCTTTATAAATTTTCTTTAAATTTAAATCCCATCTACACTTTGATCGCTAGCTCCTTACAAATTTAGAGGCAAGTAAACGACTTTTGACTCTTAATGATTTTCTGCTAGAGCCTCTGAGTTTAGCAAATACATCCTACAACTGATAATAATCAGCTAAGTGCTGCAATAGCACGTCAGTTTTATGATGGAGACAGATATTTTATATAATTACAATAAATAAACTTAGGAGAAATAATAGTTGTAAATCTGTAATGACTGTTAATATCTTTAATAATAACGATAATTGTGGCCATTATACGGAGTAATGCTCGTTTTATCATGAGCAACAGTGGCAGAAGTGAATGTACGCATAAAAGTTTATAACTGGCGAAATTAAAAATGAAGAATTTTAGTGCCAGTAAATAAAATAAAGAAAATGCTATCTAATATTAGTAATAAAAATGATATAACGGAAACTATGTACAGCTGATTTTTTTTGGTTATAACTTTGTGATATGTTTTGAAATTTGCTACATTTAAAAACACCAAATAAATAACGAGAAATATAGAGTATGGGAACATGTAAAAACTTACCTTAAATAAAAATGTCCATTGTCTGTACAACTAACACCTGTAAAAAAAGCAAAGGAGTTAGTTGAGAAAAAAAAGGGAAATAATTTTTTTTAGTTAATTTCAATTGAAATGTACGCTGATAAAGATTGTGGAAATATACATACACTTTTTATTTATTTGCAATAGTAAAATATTAAAAAAAAAACAGTCGTTATCGCAAAACGGGTAACTGGTGTCAGAAGTGGGATAACTAAGAAAAGTTATTTTCTGGAAATTGAAAATTGAGCCTGGTTTCAACCATTTTCCCTCTGAGTGAACGAAAAATTATCCCAGGACGATTCGGAGTCGATGGATGAAAATGATTCATAATTAAGAAAATTCAGAATTCAAGAAGGACAGCAAACATGAAAACAACTTCCATCTTTTTATGATAAGTACATATTACTGATCTTTTCTTTCGCAAGCAACTTCACCAATCTTATCCTTTTTATCAAAAACTCTCAAAATTTAATTTTTCGCTTAGCATAGTTGAAACTGTTTATTGTTTAAGGCTGTAACTGGCTGAACTGAGTGGGCTAAGAATAGCTTTGTACATACATTAATACGCTTAACGCTTAATACTCATAGTTACAAAGTTCAAAAAATAAAATTTAAAACAAATTGTTCCGTTGACAAGCACGTATTTTTTGTGTTACTGACTTTTTTCGTTTAAGCCTGCACTGAAAGAAATGCGTTTTATTCTTTATTAGAATTCTATATACCATTGTATACTATATGTGACAGTTAAACAGGTGAATATTGGATATAAAACTCGAATTGCTAGCACAGTTGTATAGTGACTATAAACCTTATTCTTTATTAAATTATTGTATAACTAGTATACAACGTTTTTTATACCCTTTACGAAATAATAGCAATAACTGTTATTAAAGTGTTCCATATCGTTATTAGAACATCTAGTACTGGTTATAAGTTTTATAATAATAAATGTATTAAACTGTTGTATACTCTGTATGAGTTAAAAACATATGTCATTAAGTTTTCAGAAATTTTATTGGATAACTGTAATTACAAGCTAAGGTTCTAATGTAAACATACATAAAACATACTTTTAAGCATTAAAAATGATGACAAATCGCTCCCAAAACTGTCCAGTTTATTTTCTTAGCAACGATGCACCCGTATTTTCTTGTATTACATGAGAATTTGCACTATAACTCTTCCACCTTAAGAATGAAGCATCCCCAGAAAGGTTGAGCTTCTTTCCATATAATTTTATTTCCTCTGGTTGATTGACTTTATACCCATGCTCTTCTTTGTCACCGTTAACCTTCTGTTCCTCCATCTTATGTAAAACTTAACATCAGCGATTTCTAATAGGACCTACAAAATAATAATTTTTAAGATTTAGACAAGATTTACATTTGAAAAAACAAAACAATTACAAGCCATAAAACAGTTAGATACTTACATAATAATTTTCCATTTCACACAACGCGATATGATCATGTATCCCACAAAACATGTGCATATACTGTCCATTTTCATCAAACTAGACGTGTGTAAGTCGATGCACAGCGGACTGTCGGAAATTTTACGATTGTTGTATTTTCTCTTCTTGAGTAAAGATAATAAAGACGTTGTGGTTTTGTGTGTTTATTTTGACAATGATTGAACATGTATGGACAATAAAAGTGGACTGTATAAGATAGTTGAGTACCGTTCTGCTTCATGCATAGCATGCTACTGAAATCTTAGAAGGGATGAGCTCGTGCGGCGAACCCTAAATCAGCGGCTGGAATAGCCAGGTTTCTTATTGAGTCGGCGCACTTCGCTCTCGGGTCTGACATATGATTATTATTACAAGACTATGAATATAACTTAACAACGATCATAACCGATTATGCACCGAGAGGTGACGATCACTTAACCATTATAAGATGCGTTTTACACGTTAAAAACGGAAACATATTCAGTATAAGAACGAATAATTCTGTTAATACAATTGTTATATACAAATTCGGATACTGGTCTTTATACAACAAATCTTCCCTACTATACAACTGGAATATAAAGTCTATAACACCTAATAATGTATAAGTAATTCATTATAACCTTTATTTCATAGATGCATAAGGTGTATTAAGCACCTTCCAGTTAAACTGATTGAATAATGAGTATGGAGATGATTGCTTTTTTTTAATAAAAGTTGTATATTGGTTATAAAAGTTTTAATATGCGCTATACACATTATTCTAGATAAACAGTTTAATAAGCCCATTTCTTTCAGTGTGCCGTGTAAAAAAAATTCATTGTACTGTTTTAAGAAAGCTGTTTAATTAATTAGTTTAGATAATAGTCCATATTATTTTATGTACAGGGTCGTTGATATGTATGGAAACGGTCGATTATTTCCTAAAGTAAGATAGCTATCGTAAAATCATAAGACACACACGTTTTAGGGTTTTTTTAAAGCAGTTAAAATAAAGAAAAATAAGAGATTTTTCGTTTCAAGCATTTTTATCAACCCTGAACTACTCGTATTACACTTTTTTTATTTTCTGTAAACAACTAATGATAACATTAAAACATATTCATATCCTTCACCTTGTGTTATTTTCAAAATATACATATATCCATAATTTGGGGCCCATTTTCTTTTATTTTGAGAGTAGTAAAAATTTACTTACTAAGTTCGATATCTTGAAAACGTACATATGAATTTTGTTTTCAATTTAGAGAAGAATTGATATGTGGAATAATATACAGAGTGTTTCAATTAAAGAAAGAGCAGCTTTGGTTCGTTATGACTTTTTGGCTGGTCCTGTATAGTTAATTTTTATTTATGGTGATAAATTTTGAAGATTTTTGAATGTCTGTGTCATATGGTTTTTCGATAACCATCTTACTTCCTTCCTTTCTTTTAGAAAGATGTTAATACGTAACACAGCGTATTCTTTGTAGAAATATTACAATGTAATAATGCATAAAAATTTCTTTATTCTTAAAATTGTTGCTTCCATGTCTCTTAGTAAAATTACACTTTAGAAGTCGCAAATGTACATATTATATCCATTTGTAAATTTACATTTTGAATGAATTGTCGAAAATACAGGCATAAAATTACACGCTTGATACAATTTGTATTGTGTAATTTTTAAACAATTAGTAACTAAGCACATTGAAAAAGATTATGCACTATTAAAAACATATTTATCTAACTTTTTGACACAAAGATATATCTAATTTTTAATTGCTTTTTCTATTGTTTGGGGTATTAAAAAAAAAGTGGAACATAAAATTTCTCTCACGTTAGATGAAAAATTGCATTAATGGACTTAAATAACTATTGCCCGAAAACAATACACAAAGCCGGACTTTGTGCCAGAATTGAATAATATAAAACTTAATTTCAAATTCAACGTGATGTATATTATGTAATTAGTGCTTTTGAACACGCCAACGCATAACTAAAACCCGTGTTCTGAATATATAAAAATTTAATGACTAAAATATAACTCTCATTCATTAGAATATACTCGATTTTGTTTATATTCAGCTAAGGATGGATCGGGAAAACATGGAAACTACAACTGGAATATGTATATTTAATCACAATATTGGATCTATATGAGGTCATGTTTCCGTGATAATATATAGGTATAGATTAGATTTAATGTGAGCTTAGAATAGTTAAAACATGAAAAATACGAAAGCTATAATGGTACTCTACGAGCGACGGCAATTACTGTTATTATTTTATTAGTATAAAAAAATATTTATCATTCAAGGGGATGTTTGCTACATTGATATTAATGATACATAGATTTTTGTTTTAATTTGTAGCAATCCAAGGACATTTAAATAAAGGGGACTTATTTATTTACATTTCTGGATGATGCCTGGTCTATTCACAGTCTAATTGTATCATTGTTGTCAGCTGTATAATTGTACTGGAAATGTACTTAATATTTTTATCGCAATTTTCATCACAATTGTGAAAATTATTATTATAGCATAGCATTATTAAGTTATGCATAAATATTGTTAAATTCTGTACATATTAAACTATTTTTCATTTTTCATATTTGAAATGTTTGAAGACTTGGCAACTATGCAATAATATGTAGCGTATTCCGCGTTCGTTCTGCCGTGGTTGGCAGAATATGGCGTCTCTTATTAGAAAATAGTTGTGATTTTAGTAAGTGAAACGTGATTAGTGTTTATATTATGTATTTTGGATAAACTTGTAAGGTGTGAAATGGTTAGACAGTACAGAATTTGTAAGAAATTGGATTATAAACATCCACATCTATCATTCCACAGGTAAGCGTGCTTGAAGGTGACTTTGCAATGTATATGCAACTCTGGCCATTGTCGTGCTTGTAGGTAACTTTTATTTGAATAACGGTAAAATTTTATAAAACTGACTTTTGGTATTTTTTAAAAATTTTTGCTGAGATGGTAAGAAAACAAAAATATGAACCATGTTTGGCCATTAAAATCAAAGGAAAATGCACCACAAATGAGTTACAGACACTATTTAATTTTAGTAATTTTAAGTGAATATAAAGATTTCATTGAGCATGTTTGGATAAAGCTAGATATTTTTGGGAAAACTATTATTATTGGTACTATTTATAGAGCACCCAATACTGATTGCACACAATTTCTTAATTATTTTGAAGACATATTAGCTAATTTTTATGCTCTGGAAGATCTAATATTGTGCTTTGGAGACTTTAATATTAATATGTTTCAGTTAAATTCAAGAATTGCGTCTAATTTAATAAATATTACAAGAGTTTTTAATATGCAACAGCTTATTTCAGAACCTACTCATAGATACTCGGATACTTCATTTTCCCTGATTGATTTAATTTTTTATAATTCTGATAATATTGCCGAGTCTGGTGTGAAAGACGTTCATGTGTCGAATCATTTTTTAATATATTGTAATTTAATATTTAATCATTTGAAACCTGTAGTTAAAAGTATTACTTACAGGGCTTTGCGCAGAATTGATTTGGATTTATTTCAACATGATTTGGAAAACTTACATCTACAGGAAATTTTTGATATAGTCAGT
The DNA here is from genome assembly GCF_000390285.2 of Anoplophora glabripennis. NCBI lineage: Eukaryota > Metazoa > Arthropoda > Insecta > Coleoptera > Cerambycidae > Anoplophora > Anoplophora glabripennis. The sequence goes on along the minus strand of NW_019416400.1, from coordinate 622,484 downwards.
ATTGATGACAAAGTTGAGTTTTTAACTACGTGTATAATTAACTTATTTGACAAGCATGCTCCCTTGCAAGTTACTAAATCTCGTAAGAATACTTATTGCCCGTGGCTCACTGATAACATCAAGTTAATGCAAAATTTACGTAATAAGGCTTTTAAAAAATATCGTCTATCCAGATCTCCTGAGGGTTGGGCCTCTTATAAACAATATAGAAATTTAACGACTTGTGCCATCAGGGCCGAAAAAAGAGCGTACCTTACTTACAAATTTCAAAACTCTAATGCTAAAGACAAATGGGATGAATTGAAAAAATTAAATATATGCAAAAGAAAAGATATAAATATACCTGAAAATTTAAGGGATGTTGATAAGTTAAATAAATATTTCATTGAATCATCATGCAATACTGTTGCGCCGGACGTTGAACTAATAAATTTTTATAAAAATAATAAAATAGTTGATAATTCGTTTAGTTTTGACACTATAACTGATAATTTGATAATGCATATAATTAAAAATATGAAATCTAAAGCATTTGGATGTGATAATTTAAATATAACACTTATACTTATATGTTGCCCGTATATTATTCCTTTTATTACGCATATTATAAATACATGTATAGATCAGTCTTACTTTCCTAAATCCTGGAAATGTGCAAACGTCATTCCTCTTCCTAAGGTTAACAATCCAACAGAGCCTACCCATCTTCGATCGATCTCAATTTTACCCGCATTGAGCAAGATTCTTGAAAAAGTTATGGAAATGCAAATTACTGCATTTCTAAATGCCAACAATGTCCTTCCGGAAAAACAATCTGGTTTTAGGCGTGGATATAGCTGTTCAACTGCTCTTTCTGATTTGACAGATGATATTTTTAAGTCAAGAGATAATAGTGAAGCTATGGTACTGGTCTTGTTAGATTATAGTAAGGCGTTTGACACTCTTAATTACGATATACTCAAATCAATTCTTCATTATATAGGTTTTACGAATACCGCATCATCGCTAATAACCTCATTTCTTTGTGATAGGAAGCAGCGAGTGTCACTCGACAATAAGTTTTCACAACCTCTTATCATGCTGTCTGGTGTGCCACAGGGAAGTATATTAGGGCCGTTGCTGTATTCTATCTACACACTAAATGTTATTAAATCGCTGGTTTATTGTAAATATCATATGTATGCGGATGATACACAGCTTTACTATTCTTTTAATCCCTCTGAAGTAGTCCATGCTAACTTTAAGATTAATAATGATTTATGTAACTTAGCATCTGCGTCTAAAAATCATTTGTTAAAAATAAACCCAAAGAAATCTGCTGCTTTGCTTTTCTGTGGTAACAATATTAGAGCTAACTTATTGGACAGACTGATGATAAAAATTAATGATGACAATATAGAGTTTAAAGATTCGGCAAAAAATTTAGGTCTTGTTATTGATTATAATCTTAGATTTAAAGAGCATGTAACTAGTATACTTGCGAAAGCATATTCTGTGTTGAAAATGATATATTCGCACAGACACTATCTGAACAGAGATATAAAAAAAACGTTATGTGATTCCCTGATTCTATCCATATGTAATTACTGCGATAATGTGTATGGTCCGTGCTTGGATAATGTCGATTCTAAACGTTTACAAAAATTGCAAAACTCGTGTCTTAGATTTATATTTGGAATCAGACGCACACAAAGAATTTCACACAAACTAAAGGAATTATCTTGGCTCAATATGTACAATAGAAGATGCTTGCATCTAACCTGTTTCTGTTACAAGATTTTGAAATTTAAAGCCCCTCCATATTTATATAGGAAAATAAAATTCAGGACCGACGTTCATAATTTAAACATTCGCAGAAAACATATATTAAACATACCTTATCATCGCAAGCAAATTTTTAAACGCTCTTTNGTAACTTTTATTTGAATAACGGTAAAATTTTATAAAACTGACTTGGTATTTTTTTAAAATTTTTGCTGAAATAGTAAGAAAACAATAATATGAACCATGTTTGGCCATTAAAATCAAAGGAAAATGCTGCACCACAAATAAGTTACAGACATTATTTATATTTAATATATTTATATGTATTTCAATGTTATCCCTTATACCCAACATTACAAGTTTTAATCATTCATTATTTTCAATTTCCTCTGCGACAAAAACCTTTTCAAAAATATATTTACAATTTTACTAAATGCACGAGCATAAAAACTGAATAAATACAACTGCAAAAATATGGTGGTGGGTTCACTTATACATAAAAATACCGAAGATGCAATCAACTGAAAGTTGCATTCATTCAACCATACTGATGTTCTTCTTTGGGAATATATTTTTATGTCTCACTGAAAGTTTGCCTCAGTATTCTAAAAGTGAAATGTAAATGTTTTTAGGATGCCTGGGAATGGTGCAACAAGAAAGAAATGGTTACAGTTATTGGGATTTCAAGAATAATTTATAAAAATATTATATATATTATAAAAATACTGAGTAGCTGTTGAAATATATTGACTTAGGACTATAAAATATTGTATTTTGGCCCTTCCAAAACGTACGACATTGGAGATGTAATCGCGCGCATCAGTTGGATGAAAATAAAGCCCTCTGCTTTCCCCTTGCCTAGCTTCACCCAACATATGAGACAGACTGTGACATGCCTAGTCCCCTTTATTTAAATGTCCTTGTAGCAAACTATACAGAAATAATGTTCGTATAATGTTCATATAATTGTAGACATGACTGTTATTATTGCTATACTAACTGTATTTACTTACACTCTTAGACATTAAAAATGTGCATTTATTTTTTTAAATACAACGGTAAATTGTCAAAACGGTTAAGATACATTAAATTGTTAGAGCAAAAAATTGCTACAAAATCCATATTTAAAAATTTGTACAAAATTTACCACTACATGGATAATACAATAATATAGCCAATATTCATCAGCGATGTGCAAAAAAAAATCTTGCAATCATGTATACAGGGTGAGCCACCAGTAACGCCTCGTTTGATAGGGACCAAACGGCAAGTGCTATAGAAACCTGTTTAGGTTTTTAAATTTCTCTTTGTTTCTTCTAAAAGTAAAATTTCCTTTAATAAATACTTTTCATGTTCCTAATTAATTTTGCATTTTCACTAAAATTGAAATATCTCACAAATTAGTCCTAGGTATGCAGAACCTTTAATAAAGTTCACCAATTTTTTTACGGTGCTTTCAAAAATGCAGTAAAATACAGGGTGTTCCATTTAAAAATACATAACTTTGATATGGTACGCTTTTCCTGGACACCCTGTATATTTCAAAATATTTTTAAAATGTAGCCGTAATCAAGCTACACATGCTCACCTAAACAGGTTTCTATAGCAATTGCCGTTTGGTCCCTAGCCACCGAGGCGTTACTGGTTGCTCACCCTGTATATTATTATATAATTCCCTTAGCAAAAACTATTTCATTATTGCAGTCAAATGTGATAATATTGTTCGATTGAATTTTACAATTTATATCTATCTCTGTGTTCTAGACCAGAGACAGTAGATTTACCGATTTAAAAGGCCATAGTTAGTAAAACGATAAAATAAAAATAAAAATAAATAATAATAAAATATGGTGAAATATTGAGGATAAGGTACCTAAAGCTTTACAATGAAATGCAATAATTATTTTAGAATGCGAAAACGTTTTCAGCATTAGAAAGAAATAACCCGTTGTCCAAAAAATAAGGTAAATTTGTTTAAAAAATAAAAAATCTTTATTTATGCTTCGAAATAAATTTCGTCGTCTTCAAAATAATTCCCACCCGATACAATGTCGATACTTATGCCAACGTTTTTTCCAACTCTCGAAACAGTCTGAAAAGTCCTTGTTCGGTATGGCCTTCAATACTTCCATCGATTCGGCTTTTATTTCCTCGATCGAGTCGAAACGGTGTCCACGGAGTGGTCTTTTAAGTTTAGGGAACAGCCAGAAGTCACTCGGTGCTAAATCAGCGAATACGGTGGTTGCGGAACGATACGAGTTGAATTTTTGACGAAATTGTCTCGAATGCTGTGTGAGCCGGTACATTATCGTGATGCAAAAACCAAGAGTTGTTTGTTCATAATATCCGGCCTTTTGCGGCGAATAGCATCACGCAAACGTAATATCTCGAAAACGGTAGATTTTAGAGAAAAGTTGCATAGAAACAATTTTGTTCAGGATACCCCAAAAAAAATTATTTCGAGCGAAAAATCGAAAATTACGAATTTGTTTAACAAAAATAGTTTAAACAAATTTTTGACCATTAGTAACGTCTGACAACATGCGGATATGTTTCAAGGGTATTTTTGTTTAGTAAAATTACGAAAAAAAATTCAGTGAAAATCATGTTCCTAGCGAGAGCAACGATACTGGACTATGTCAACATGACCTTGATATTTGAGTGACTTTGGCGTGGTCTTTTCGGTCTTGGTTCAGTTTTGCACGATTTTCACTCGATAGATCGACTGTTTTCGGGTCGTAAGCGTAAATCCAAGTCTCTTCTCCAGTAATGATGCGTTTCATGATGTTTTGGTAGTCAGAAATCATTGTTTCACAGATGTCAAACGTTGAACATTTTTGGAACCAAACGAGATTTGACGCGTCTAAAGTACAACAAATCTTTTAAAATGATATTTACTGAACCTTTTAAAATGCCAACAGTATTAACAAGGTCTCTTATTGTTTATCGACGGTTTTCGAGCACAATATCTTTGTCTTGATTAACGTGTTGTTCATCAGTTGACGCTGATGGTCGTCCGGGACGCTGTTCGTCCTTAACGCTTTGTCTGCTTTTTTTAAAGTCTTTGTTCCACTTATAAACATTTTTTTGCGACATAACCTCATTACTAAAGGTCTTCTGTAACATCCTCAACGTTGTTTCTGTAGAATATTCATCCCGCAAATAAAATTTAATGCGAATTATTTGCTTAACAAAGTCGGATATAGTGAAAATCTTATAGACTCATTTTTGTATGTTTACGAAAACATGGGTTTTTGTGGTCTCTGATTACGAATCTGAAGTCCGCAACCAAAAACTCCTGAATAAAAGATGGCGGAACCAGTATAGCGGATGCAAAAATCGGAATAGCATTCAAAATTTAATCATTATGTCTGAAACTTGTTACTCAGTGGTTTTCAATGTCACTAATCACAAATATAAGATTTTAATTCGGAAATTCTTAAATCCAAAATGGCGGAGCCATTATGACGGATTGGAAAGTACCATAGAAATTAATATTTACCACCCAAAGAAATGCGTAATGAATGTTTAAAAAATTTAGTCATTTGAGCAAAAATTGGCAAATGTCTAAAAATGAGAAACAAAGAATATAAATTCTATTTGCAGTTTGCTGTCTCTTTCAAACATTCTTACCAATACCAGCAAATATCATACAAGTAGCAAATTGTCTCAACTAAATTCTAACTGACACTTGTAGGGATGGAATTTATATTCCTTGTTTCTCATTTTTAGACCTATTGCCTATTTTAAGTCGAAACAACACTATCAATAAAATTTTTTGGTAATGCTTGACACAAATTGTAGTTTTTTCTTAAAAATACTTCAGTTGGTTTAAGTGTTTATGACATCTTTTTTGTGTAGTAAACATTACCTACAAATACTTTAAACTGACTGTTTCGTTGAAATGCAGGTGTTAAAGAACTTATGTCAAAAATTTAAAAAGGTGAAAAAGGAGCAAAAACTGAGTTATCTGACATCACAAACTTGTATCGGAAGTTTAAGGTCATAGAGAAAGAATATAATTAAAAAACTTGTTTAAAACTGTTTTGGAACTGCTAAAATACATGTATTTCATCGAGGCAAGTGTTTACAAAAAATTCTGTAACACTTTTTACGAGATTGTTGGATTTTTATGAAGCCGGACTGTATTCAAAAGTCAGTTTGTAGTACACTGTTGTAGTGATTGCTGTCCTGTTTTTTGAGAGTACATTTAATAGCCGTATTTCCAAGGTTTCTTTTGAAAATGGCGCATTTATTTAGCAATCGCGAATATTATGATATGCTCATAATTTATGGCGAAGCAAACGAAAATGTCCACAGAGCCTGAAACCTGAAATATCGCACGGCAAGTAAATATTCGCATCCTGTTGTATGACGAACATTACGAGAAGTTCCGTTGTACCCATTTCATATTCAACGTGTTCAAGCGCTTACTCTTGATGATTTTTCACTACGTCGAGGTTTTTGCGAATGGTTGCTTCAGAAACATGCAAGAAATCCTCAATTTACAGCGCAAATACTTGTTACAGATGAAGCATGTTTCAGTCGAAATGGTGTACCTACGTAACGTCCACAACACTCACCATTAGACTATCAAAAATCCACACGAAATAAGTCGCGGTACCTTTCAGCAACAGTTTTCAGTGAACATGTGGGCCGGTATCGTTAATGACACTTTAATAGGACCTTTTGAATTGTCTAGACGCTTAGACATATCTAGATTTTTTGCAAAATCGCTTGCGGGAGTTATTGGAAGACTGCCATTAAATGTGCGGCAAAATATGTGGTTACTGCATGACGGAGCCCCCGCTCATTTTCTTCGGAGTGTGCGTGACTTTCTATACATTATTTTTGCCCATCACTGGGTAGGCCGTGTCAGCCTAGTTAGATGGCCCCCCGGTTCTCGGACCTCACCCCTTTAGAATTATTTTTGTGGGGATTTGTGAAAAGTGTTGTGTATTCCACGGAAGTTCGTGACATCGACCAACTGCGACATCGTATTGCCGAAGATTGTAATACGATTCGAGAAGACATGGTAATGTTGCAATGCGTGCGAGCGAATTGGATACGTCGCGCTGAGGCTTGTGTGCAAGCAAATGAACATGAAAATCAGCAGTTCTCAAAAGGTGGCTCCTTGCGATGTTGAAGTGTCAGATTTTAAAATTACAGTTTACTCAACATAAGTCAGTGTATTTACCTCATTTTGGCATGACACGTGGCAAAAATATTAAACATAAGTTCATTAACACCCTGTATAATATTTATCACGGAACAGATACTTATAACACAATTTTTGGGCTATAATTTTAAATAGAATCGACACACATAAATCGTGGCGCAACACAAAAAAAATATCATTCATTATTTGTTACTGTTTTACATGAATTTTTCATCGACACTATCACACAAATTCGATTGTTTAGCTTAAAGCTCCCAGAATCAAATATCGGGGGAAATCAATTCCACGATAAAGTCCATACCATATATTAAATTGATAAATAATAAAAAATAGCCTTTCTTTTCGTATTCTTTCACAATTCTTGCCGAAGGGTGATTTATAAAAGTTAAGGAACACTCTTGAGCCACCGCAAGCTGTTTGCCTGCTAAAACAATTCGAGAGAACAACTAAACTTGTATGAATGATTAATATAGTTTTTTTTTTGAAACACGCTAAGAGTTCCACGGGATAATAAAGCTGATCGTGTGATATATTTAAAACGCTTTGAAACTTTTTGATATCGCCTAAAACAGAAGTTTCCCGACATGAACCGGATAATTCGTCATTTTTCAACATAATCCACGTCTACTCAGGTGTCCAGGTACACTAAATGGTAGAAGGTTTTTCCAAAAAAAGTTTTAGTTCTGTTTACCAAGTATCAAAAATACACTTCGTCCTTAAACGGTAAAAAAAAAACACTTTCGAAAACTGTCACCACCCGACTAACAAATGCTACTATTACATCGCTTAAAGTTATATAACTGATTTTTTAATAGCAACAAATGTATCTTTTTAGATTTTTAATGCCTTAATAAGATGTTAATTTGCACCTATAGCAATTTTGCATTTGATATATAAAAAGCCCGTTGGAATATTCTAATAGTAAAATTATACAACAATTTTATAAAGGTTTTCTTAGAGTTTTATAAACATGGTAAATCAAACTTCTATAAAAGTTTAAAGTGTAATAGCTACTTCCTTGTTTTTTATAATGTTATAAACACTTACCGGTCAATTTTTAAAGCTTTTATACAGTATATCGACTGCACTATTAATGTTGTATAACTTTATCATTTAAATATTTTATATGACTGAATTATAAATAGTTTTAGCTTTTAAGTTAAATAATATCACAACAAGCTTTAAAAAAGATTCTATGAAAGGGTTTTATTGCAGCTGTAAACAGAGTAGTTTATTGTACTTATGAAACTACTATATAGTAAAGCTTTCGAAGGCATATTATATATGAAAATATTTTCCGTAACCTAAAAAAATCTGTGAATTAGAAAGTTTTAGTGTTAAAACACTATTACAACAATTATGGCGATAAAATTGCATGTTGTTTTTTTAAATTTAAATATCTACTGTAGGTACGTTATGTCCTAGGATATTATTAGTTGCCCTTCAGGAAGACACTGGAATTAATTTTAATTATATTATTACGTTCAAATAAGCCCTTTATTAGAGTTTGTTTATACGATACGTTGCTTTTACCACAGACAAAATAGCTATCGCCCCAGACCGCTACTGGAATAGGCCAGTAGTTTTAAATTTCCGAATTGCCGGTAGAGTACACCACCAGTAGAATTTTTAAAATTAAAATGGGTTATTCCAATAATGATAAATCCCATGTATTTTTAAAAGAAGGTTCGTTTCTGTCGTTTTTGTCTGATTGTGTGCGAGAGAGATAGAGTTATAGTGTGTGATAGAGATAGAGTGACTCTGTCCTCATAGAGAGCTTATCTCTTTCTCTCTCTGCTGTCTTCAGGAGTCTCCCCAGCAATTTCAGGACACCTAGGGAGGGAACGTGGGGTAGAGCGCGTGGCCTTGTTAAGCCTTCGTTATCGATCTATGATGTCACACAGTATAAGATAAAAAAATGGTTTTTGCTCGTAACTCGGAAATGGCTGGAAATATAAACAAATTTCCCCTTGGTTCTGAGTAGAGCACTCGGTGGGTGACGCAGAGCGGGGTGTCACAATATATGAAAGAAAAAAAAAACAGTATTTGCTTAGACTCTTAAGTATCAAAAAATCTCCCATGGTGAACAAATAAATCTCCCATGGTGAACGAGTGAAAAACGTCAAAACCGGCATGTCAAAAAAAAATCGGGACCAACGGTGTGTGACGTCATAGGATAAAAAATTGTTTATAACTCGGAAACCCCTCCCTCCCGGGTTCTGTATGTTCCTTCTGCGTTGAATGCAAAAGGTCCGAAGTCCGTATGTCGAAAATAAATTCTGGAAACAAGAGGTATGTCGTGTTATAGTAAAAAGGCCGTATAACTCGGAAACGGTGCGTTAAATCGAAAAAATAATTGAAAAAATCTCCCCACCCCTGGCTCTGTATGACAGTTCTACGTTGAATGGAAAAGGTCCGAAGTTCGTATGTGGAAAATAAATTTCGGAAAGAAAAGGTGTGTGAGGTGATACAGTAAAAAAGGTCTTATAATTCGGAAACGGTGCGTCGAATTGAAAAAATAATTAAAAAAATCTCCCCACTACTCTGGTTCTGATTGTCCGTTCTGCGTTGAATGGAAACGGTCCGAAGTCAGTATGTCGAAAAACAAAAAAGTTAGTCAAAAATTGCAACAGCAGTATCTTATCTCTGTATTGATTGATGAATTGTTGTTTTTTTTAAATAAATTTCGTATTCAACTACTCCTTGAGGTTCCAGCAATTTTACATTGTGTTAATTTTTTGAACACCTTGTGTCACAAATATGAGCACTACCAATGACATCCATAATATGCAACACTTGTGTCAATAAATAATTATTTACCTATCTAAAGAAATCAACAATAAGAGGCAGTGCCCATCTAAGGATACACAATCTGTATAATGCAATTTTTTTAAACATAAGTTTTGATATCGTACCATATTGGAAGTCGACGCACAAATCTAAAAACATTACTTTCGAGTTTTTGAATTTTCCCATTCCAAGGCGATATAAAATAAATAATTAATTAGGAAAATTCATAGTTTTAATTCTAACTTGATTTATTTTATTTAACATTTAAGGCAAATGTGATTTCCAAACACAAGATAAGTTCCATATCTCTTTAATTACATAATTGAAAGCATTAAATTTATTTAGCAGTTATTATTTGGCAACAAAGCCACCGCTGGAACTGCCGCCTATTAGCAAGTAGAAGAGTTACCACGCTAAATTTTATAGCTGGAAGCCGGCTAATGAGACCCTGCTTCCATTTCGGGTTGCCAATTTCCAGCATTTAAGTAGCAGTCTGTAGCGATACGCTATATTGTCTGTGCTTTTACAGTCACTGCAAAATTATTTTGTGCTGCAAACAACACTAAAGGTACTATAATACTGTTTACTGATTATAATTTCATTAATTATTATTAATACATTAACAACTGATAATGATTTCCTCTTTAGACATCCATTCACGTCTCTTCTAGAATGTATCCGTTGTTTGTGACCAATAAGCGGCTGATTTGCCCATATGATTATCAAATTTGTGACTTTGTGACAGTACTCTGTATATTTGTCTCTTCTAAACTTTACTAGCAGTGCTATTAGTTGAAAGTGTTTTATCATTCAAAACCTTCAGAGTTTCTTTCAGATTTTAAAATACAAGTAAGCACATACTAGCCATACCATCTTACTTATACATACTACTTTACTATCTGTTCTGTTGACACCATTGGAATTGTAGCAGGAAGCAGTTTACGCAGAATTTTTAAACTGACAGTAGACAGCTAATTACTCTAGAAAATACTATATAAAATATTTAAAATTTTAATTATTTTATAACGGATTTATAGTTACTGTGGTAGAAGCTTCCTCCTAGCAGCCATATTTTTCAAACATACTTAGGACAAGATGTCAGCCATATTGTACCCTAGAATTACGTCAAAAAGAAATTCAATTTTATAATATATGTATCATGAAGAAATTTGTTTAATGCATGTCTATTGAATTATATTTAATAACTTGTTATGCACATAATTATTCTTCATTTTTTTTTTATTTTATCGGAAATTGTGACTGACATCGTTTTTCAAAAATTATTACAGACGATTGCTAAATCTGCTTAATTTTACAGGCGCTTAGTTTTTTTTTTAAGGTATCATGATATATTCCATCAATAAAATTTTCGTTGTAAGTAGTTTTTTATTTTCTAGATAAATATGTATTTAATTTTATTGTCTATATCGGTAAACATTAACTCTTGAGTACCTATCTTATATGGCCGACAATCAGCAACAGCTCAAAGCTTTTAGTTTTATTATTAATAAAACGATTTAGTATAGAAACGCATAATTATAATTTATAATGCTAAAAAGTTTTGTTGTGCTGTATATTGGAAACATTAATACAACATTCATCGCGTTCAAGTTGTCGGAGAGTGGTTATACAGGGTAATTCACAACTTATCCAAAAAAATTTGGGAATAGATGCGGCATGAGAAATGGAGTCAATATTGTAAAAAAATTTTTGTAAAATCCTTATAGTTTCCGAGAAAAATTAAATTAAAGTTGTAGTGCCTTCAACCATTACATAGCTGGACAACTGTAGTCTCTAGCGTCATTCGTAATGCGCATGGAGAGCCACGTGGTCTAAGCGACTCAGAACACTGAAATCCGATGTTTACAATAATTTTTTAATAGTTAGTGTCAAAAATGGCTTGCGTGTATGACAACTTGGAGTTGATGGATATCGTTTTAGTTTATAGTGAAGCCAGAAAACATTTTTATTATGATGAATCATTTGTGTTATAGTGAAACAAGACAGCATTTGTGTTAGTTCATAGAAACTGAGTAAGACGGACCCAAATGTGTTTACACGTCGGTGGACAAAATTTTGAACAGTTGTTCAAAAGTTGTTGTTGTTGTTTTATTTTGAACATCAGGTATGTCAAATTATTTTATTATTTAAAACCACAAATGAATTTGAACAAAATCAATTGAGTTTGCTATAAAATTCTATTTATTCTTTTCCTTGCAAAATTCTTTCAAGTCTTTTCCCGATTTTGTCACTGTCGGTGTGACGGTCGAATTGTGCCAGGTCAGGTTTTACAGTGGACCAATTTCCAGTGCCGTGCAGAAGTGTATTTTTAAATAATTTTCGAATTGCCCGAATGATTTTTCATTACAAAATTGTATTTGTAACAGTCCCATGTATAGTTCTTTTCATATATATTGTAGAAATAAATAACTCTTTTATATTGCCGATAATGACAAAAACGGGGTCGTAAATACTTGTCTGCCTAGCAGAACAGGGTCCTATTTAGGCAAAGTTTACAGAATATAATATTTAAGTCTCCCTTCAAACAATTCACAACAAACACTACTACACAATGGCTATAAATTGAAAACAATTGTAGTGAATTACAAAAGTTATGCAATAAAAAACTTGTAACAAAACAAAAATCACTACTCAAAACTATTCTAAGAAATAAGAATGACAGCATTGCAGCACTAACTCCTGCCCTGTACCGCGCAAATTGAACTATCAGAAATTTAAAGTAATAAGTGCACCGTGTGTAATTGTTGATTGTCTCTGTCTCACATTAGGGATTTGAGAACAGCGTACGTCTTAGAGAGATGTTCAGAATCTGTTTTGTTGCCAGCCCAGCTGTGTTGCCAAATGTTTTTGCGAGTTAGTATTATACTAAAGATGGACAACATACATTGCAAAAATGAAGTGAATAAAGCAATTATTCTTTAAATAAATGTATGCAAATTCAGCATATTATTATACTTTCAGAACATAACTTAATATTTTAAACGTAAATATCTGAATAGATTAATTTCATTCAATTTAGCAATTATTCATTTAGGGAATATTTTTACATATAGGCAACACAGGGCTCACGTCTGGCGATTCAAGATCCTGCCCACCTAGGGTAAAGTGGAGCAACCTTTAAATTGAATTGAAAATATGTAATTAATATCACTTTATTTCTCATTAATTTTGTATTCAATTTATCTAGATGAGTATACCTGATAAGAGCATTATGATTTGTGAAATAAATTAGCTGTTATAACATTTATTTTCTACGAACATTTAAAAATTGTCTTGCCCTACTCTCCCCCTATCACACTTGCCGGCAGGCTTTGAAATTTTTTATGTCTACTATAAGTATGAAAAGAACTATACATATAGAATTTTTTTTTGGATATGTTCTGAATTACTCTGTATAGATATCCTTAAAGCTATTATAAACTTATTTGTGCTACTTGGCAAAGTTCACCAGTTTATTTTATCAATAAAAACAAAAATTTTATCAATCAGTCACATTTGTTTAGATCATTTGTACACACCCACCTATTTTTTGGAATAAGTTCTGATTCGCCCCGTATAGTATCATATGAAAGTATACTGGAAAATAACGAGCGTTCAAATAAAAAAGTGGTCAAGTTGGTTCTGAAAATTTGGACGTAAGGCGTAGCGTATAGCAAATGAACTTAAACGTCATCTGTCAAAGCGCTATATCGCCGCTATCAATTTGAATATTTTCGTTTTAAAAAGCGTTTAAAATGGTGTTTTCTCAAGAACAAAAAGTGTTTATCATAGAGTCCTACTTTAGAAATGGACGCAAGATTGATGGAATATGGAAGTATTCTATTGAGGAATGTTTCATAGAATTTCAAAATCAATTTCCCGGCGTTGTTGAGTACAAAATTTTTCAAAGTGCAGTTCAGCGTTGTGTTAATGTTTTTCGTGAAACGGGCAGTGTAACAAGAAAAGAAGGAAGCGGCCGACCTAAAAAGCGGACTGAAGAATTAAAAGAAAATGTCCAACAAATAATGGAAAATGCGCCAAGAACTTCTGTACGTGTTTTATCACAAATGGTGGGAGTATCAGTCGGTACCTGCCACACAGTGTTAAAAAAAGATTTGCGTTTGTTCTCCTATCGTTTAACTTGTCAGCAAGAACTTCATGAAGTTGATTTTCCGCGACGGGCTGTATTTTGTGAATGGTTTTTAAACAACTACGGTGAACTTCATAATATCACCTTTTTTTCTGATGAAGCCTGGTTTCATTTAAGTGGTTACGTAAACTCACAGAATATGAGAATGTGGTCTTCTGAAAAACCAGATAACTTTTTTGTCGAGGGCCCTCTACACGCTCAAAAAATTGGAGTTTGGTGTGCTCTCAATCGAAGGAGGATTTATGGACCTATTTTTTTTAATGGTACTCTTACTGCGCAAAGGTATAGAGAAGAAATTATCGCTCCTTTTGTTAACCAGCTGGAAGAAAACGAAATTACAAACTTTTACTTTCAACAAGATGGCGCAAGGGCACATACGGCAGGCGAGACGATGAATATGTTGAGGGAAGTTTTCCAAAATCGACTAATAAGTCTCAATGCTGAACATGAATTTCCACCGAGGTCATGTGATATTACGCCGTGTGATTTCTTTTTGTGGCCTTACCTTAAAAACACTATTTTTGAACTGCCTATTCCTGATTTAAACCATCTGCAGGCTCGACTTATAGACAAGATTCGTGAAATTAACAATACCCCGAGCATCTTAGAAAATGTCTTTAATTCTTTGAGGAACAGGTGTGAAAAGTGCTTGGAACAAGGAGGGGGACACTTTCAGCAGCTGCTTTAATTTATTGTTATAACAAGGAGGGGGACACTTTCCGCAGCTCCTTTAATTGTTTGTTATTGTTATCACGATTATTCTTTAAAATAAAGTTATATAGTCATTAACGTTATTGAAACTGACAGCTGCTATACAGCTCGTTGAGAAATGAGGTTAAGTTGGTCGCTATAAGCTACTCCCTACGTCCAATGTGTCAGAGCCAACTTCGACCACGTTTTTATTTGAACGCTCGTTACTATTTAATACCAACCATGTAGAGAAATAGTTCCAAGGCGCAAACGTTCACAAATTCGTATTTCACAGAAACTTAGGGGTCTGCAAGAAAAGTTTAAAGATTTCTACCCTTCCTGTTAAGGTCAGATTTATTTGATCCATATTTACAATACGTTCGTTTGGCGAAGTTTCAGCTAGCGTGCTGAAATAAATTCGTCATGAAATTTTGACATGTACGTTGCACGCTGATATATTTCATATTTCAAACTTTGTGGTACGGACAACACGAAATATTGTTGTAGAGTTGCCAATATCGGCCGAATGTAAATTTCAGTAAATAGCGTTTTAAAACATAGGTTAAATAATTGTTTAATTTAGATATTATGTACAGATATGAAACCGTTACGCTTTTATTCTGTTCGAAATACAATAAATTTGCTGGAATTACACGGGCAAAAATAAATCAAGTAATGTAGTCCGGTCGAACTAGATCATTAATCCGGAAAACTTAAAAAAAATGATTAGTAGACTTTGATTGCAAAAGTGACGATGAAGGGTATGTAGAATGATCATATCGAAAAAATGTACTCGAAAGAAGTGACATTAAGTCGGTAAATTGCAGATAACGGGCAAAATTACTTGTTTTTTATTGCCCATGAAAATCTAGACCTGGAAAATTAGTTACTTTATATTGTAGGCAATTAAATTACCTACAATTTAAGGTATCTATAGACATATTTCACCAATTTGTTAACTGTAAAATAAAGGTCGAACTCTGAAAAATAAGTTTTCGAAAATTAAAGTAAAGTAAAAGTTAAAAAAATATTGATTGTGCATAGTTACAATGGCAATATACAACCCTATACACAAAAGGACTAGACACAGATAACTGATGATTAGCCTACCTCTCAGAAAGTCAATTAACTCACACATAATAATAAGTAAACATATTAAAAGTAACATAATTATAAAGAGCTAGTGAAGCAATTTTAAAAAAAACAATATAATTTATAAATATACATACACAACGCTCACACATGCCTATGCAAATACACATACAAATACATAGTATACTCAGACACACACTCATACACACACGCATATTATAATTATTATATTAATACAACTAAAAAACTAGAAATCAGCAGCATTTGTGGAGTTATCGTTTTCCATGACCAACTCACGAATGCGTTTCTTAATCAGAGCTGCATTACGGAGTGTTAAGTCCTGAGGCACCAGTACATTTTTTAATACCGTAACTGCTAAATAGGTAAATAAACATCTGAAATACTCAGTCCGATGACGCATTATTTGTAAATCATGTAAATTACGAAGCTGACGATCATATACATCATGCCGCCAAACCAACTTCTCATAAAGATAGTCAGGAGTGTATTACACAATATATTATTTTCAAAAACACAAAAATGAACATAGCGTCTTTCACTGAGACTTAATTTACCAAACTGTCTAATAAAAGGAGCGACACAGTGAAGAATATATGTGACAAAACGCATGCACCAATTTTGAATTTTTTGAAGCTTAATTTTATCAGCATTTGTAAGTAAAGGACCATAAACATAATCATAATAGATAGATAGATAGATATATTTATTAGTCCAACTAGAGCATTACAGCTTTGCTATGGGATAAGTCAACTCTACATAATACAATTTTAATTGCATGTTAAAAAAAGGCATATAGGCCGATCCACATTAATTACAGTACAAACAATAAATAAGTAAAATAATAAATACAATATAAACATATGAAAATATACAACCTACAACAGATTAAAATTAAAATAAGTTAACAGCTATTGTCAAAAAATTCCTGAACGGAGTATGCACAAATTTTTAATAAATATATTTTAACATTTTTTCTAAATAGATGAAAGTTATTTATGTTTTCCAAATGTTGAGGTAAATAGTTAAATAACCTCAGTCCCAAAACATTGTGAGCTTTTAAAGTCATGCCGAGGCGTTTGAAGGGGACACAAAAATTATGTTTGTTACGTGTATCATGACAGTGGACAGATACATTGGTAGCAAACAGTTCTTTATTTTTATAAATATATAACAATATTTCGAGGATATACAAACTTTTCAACGGGAGAATACCAAATTTAGTCAATAAAGGGCGGCATGACTGGTTCGGGGGTACTCCAGTTATACATCTGATAATACGTTTCTAGGCAATGAAAACGCTATCTGCCCTACATGAACTTACCAAATAATAATTCCATATGCTAACCTTGACAGAACTTGTGCAAAATAAAAGGAAATTAACTGAGGTATTTCTAAAACTTCCTTAAAAAATCTGGTTAATTCTAGATAACATTTTGAATTTAATATATTGGTAAGTTTATCACAGTGACTCCCAAATGTCAAAGTTTCATCTAAAATGATGCCTAAAAACGAAACAGTATTACTTTTCTCGATACTGATATTATTAAACTTTATATTTAGGGAGGATGATACCGACTTTGAGGTGTATGAACATTATATAGTTTGTTTTAGCACTATTAAAGAATAAAGACTTTTCACTAAACCATCTACATAAATCGGAAATACCTGCGTTTATGTTATTTTGAAGAGATATTTCACAATTATTTGAAAAGAGGAGCGAGGTATCGTCAGCATATTGTGAAACAGATGCACCAGGAATTATTTTTGGCAATTCTTTAATATAAATAATAAACAGTATAGGCCCTAGAACAGAACCTTGGGGGACACCAATATCATTACTTAATGTGGAAGATATATAAGTGGTTTTTTTATTACTTTCATATTTGTGTATTTTGACCATTTGCTTTCTTCCCCTTATATATGAAGAGAACCAAGCATGTGCCAAACCGCTCATCCCATAAGCCTGGAGCTTTGTTGGTAGCAAGTCATGGTTAACACAATCAAAAGCCCGACTAAGATCGCAAAAAAATCCAGTCGGACTATTACTTGCTTCAATAGCATCCAATATTTCTTCATAAAAAGAGATTATAGCGCTCGTAGTCGAATGACCTTCACGAAAACCATGTTGATTTTCGTTAATGATTTTATTTTTCTAAAAAGTAAGCAACTGCGAGAGCATTGCATATTCAAAGATTTTTGATATTACCGGGGGTACAGAAATCTTTGAATAACTTAAATGAGACAAAACTAGGGATTCAACCAATAATAATAATTTAACATCTTGCACAAATAACGTTTTAAAGGCGCTATTTGATTAAAGGAGATGAACGCCTTCTTACATAACTCACTAACATGTTGTGAACATTTCAGCTCATTTTCAAATCCTAGATTCTTTACTGAACTACAGTTTTCCAAATGACAATTGTCAATATAAACAGCAAAATACCCAACTGTCTAGTTTTTTGATAAGTACCGATAACCAGGTTTTTACATTTATTTGGGTTAAATATTAGAGCATTTTTATCGCATAACTCCTTAATCTGCTGCAAGTCAGAATTAATAAGATCAGCAGCAGTTTGTTTATTCTCGACTTTGAAGCTATACAAAATTTGTAAATCATCAATATACCTGTGCAAAGTAGTATGCACTACCGACGACAAAAAATCCGCAGTACATATACAAAGTAAAGGCCCCAGGACAGAGCCTTGTGGCACTCCGGATTTTATTATTCTAAGTTCAGAAAATAAAAGACCATTTTCAGTTTTAATTTTAGTAAGTTGCATTCTGTCTTTAATATAGGAAACAAACCAATCCTGACATTTATTATGAATTCCATAGAAAAACAGTTTGGCCAATAGGTAGCTAAAATCTATCGAGTGAAGTGCTTTTGACATATCTAAAAGCGTGAGGCTTAATACCCTTGAAGAGTAGATAGCCCGTAAAGCATTATCAACCACATCCGCAAATACCGTTCCTGTACTAAAATTTTTACGAAATCCTGATTGGTTAGAAGGTAGAACGTTATTAGAATTGCATTCGCAGAAAGCGATGGATGTTGAAATTTATGGAAAAGACGTCCAATCCAATGAACAACATGTGTACCAAATGCCGATTCCATTGACTGTGAAATTGTTGCTCCAGGTATTTGTTAATTAATTTCGTGAAGAAATTGAACAGGTATAATGCTCCAAATCTTGTCAAATAACTTGATGAATTTATTCATGAAGTACCATTCCAACAGATTTTCAGCCACAGATTGCCAATCAGGAAACCAACCCCTTTATGAATAAATTCCTGAATTCATTCATGAAGAACTTCGCTATTACGAAATAGGATGAATAAATTGTTCCAAGGTCAGGCAAAAGCCGCTCGAGAATTCACTCTTTTTTTTTATTAAACACAGCTTATTTTTAGGATCATTACAAAAAGAAATCACCTACGCCTCTTTGTTCCCAATATTTTTATAACTGCTAATTAACTATTGTATGTATCCGATCAAGATTTTAGAGATAATTAAAGAAAGAGTTAAACTTTTATATTCAAAAAGTTTTACATTGATAGTTCATGTAATAAACGCGCTAGCAGTAGTAAAAGTTAATGTTAATGAATGGCATGTATACATTTCATGACGGCATTGTACTCGTCTCGACGAGATACCTAAAATAAAAAAAATCATCAAAATTGATCGACTGGTTCTCGAAGTATAGAGACCGAACAGAACTTGAAACGTTCAAGTAAAAAATCTCGCGCGCAACTGAGTGTGGCGCTCACTCGCATGTGGGCGTCCAGCGCTCCTCGCGCGTGCAGGTCATTCATTAACGTTAACTTTTACTGTTCCTAGCGCATTTATTATGTGAACGATCAATGTAAACCTCTTTTAAAATAAAAGTTTAAACCTTCAGTCAGCGGGAACAAAACTGATAAGTTTACTGGTGTCATTTTTTTTCTTGGGATAACTTCATACGAATATGTTTACTACGAGTATTTTATGACATTACTATATGAAATAAAATTGTTTTTGAAATTATTTCTTTGAACGTCATGCAGAATTGGCAAAGCTACAATTTTAATATACATTTTTTAATCAATTCGGGGTAAAAACTAAAATGAAAAAAAAACAATCGTTTCTTGGAAGTATTTATTAGCAAATGGTCAAATTAACATAAAAAAACATTGTATGCAAAAAATTTATGCACAAATTAAAGGCTCACAGACTTTCATCTTGTAATTTTCAAAACATTCCCCACAGCAAGCCGTGGCACAGCAAACTTTTACAATTTTAGCAAAAAAGGTGTTATGTTTCTCTTGCAATATTTACAGTTTCCTCTCTTACCTGGGGTAGAGTCTGGTACATCCATTTCAGTGGCACCTGTAAGCCTTGTAGCTGAGGTACGTACACTTCGTGGTAGGTGTTTGTCAGCTCTTCTTTTCATGTTCTATAGCAAAATATTTTTGAAATAGCCTACGACATTTGACGAATTCGCCATTTGGACTGTTGCCCTTGTAAATTACAAATAATGCGTTGATTGCTACAATATTGAGCACGTTATAAAATATCACCATTGGCCAACGCTTTATATTTCTTTCAATATTATATGATGTGATCTGTAACCTGAGGGGTAATTTCTTTAATTATTGTCTATTTACCGTTATGACCAGTGTCATAACGAGTCTGGATTTCAAAAGAGTTTACTTTTTAATTCTCGAAAGGGAGTTTATAATTATCACTACACTTTAATTAATACGTGAGAGCTTAGAAATGTTGTAGGTACGTACAGAGAATGAATTTCAGACACTTACCGTACGTCGCTCATGTAGAATATAATCCAGTGGTTGGTTGTATGGGGTGGCACTTAAGTTGGAAGAACCAGAAAACACCAAAACTTTCCAGGAAGGGTTTTAATAACAATAAAAACAAAACAAACAAAATAACGACTCAACGGGCTCGAACAACATTATTAATTTATTTATTTACACGCCACAGCGTACCGAGATTCAGGGAATGTGCGATCCATAGCAAAATTTTGAATGACTATCCATTATTAAATTAACCCGAGACTCTAAAACTAAGTAGACTGCTCAATGTGGAACCCAAGGAAAAACTGCCTTTTTTCGGAGATCTCTCCTGAATTCGACACCTCGCTTCGACACGCCCATTTCTTGAGTCCAGAAGTTTCTGTTCTTATCTTACTGGCGGGAATATCGGGACGCTTTGGCATAACTATGCTATGTTAATAGTTCTCTAATTGACTGATTTTAACATTTATCTAAATAATTTTGAGACTAAACTAGCCTTCCTCTAGTGACTCCGTATAGCGATACGGGGCCGATTAGTAAATCTCATTTAATATATTTTTATAGCTTGGAAAATCCGCCTAAAATCCAGCTATTTGATCTACTACTTTCTTTTCCAATTATTGTCAACTCAACAATTTGGTTTAATTCTAATTTGGAACCTCTACGCGCCTCTCGCGTTTTCACACGTTATTAAAAATTAAATTAAATTAAAAGGATGGGTTTCTTTGTTCTGTCCGAGCATAGGCTGGCGCCTCTCGGACGCAACAGATAACTGTCACATGGCGATACGTTTTCAAGAAGTTACTTAACCCGAAGTGTTGTGGGGTTGATCTAATTATCGGTTTGTAAATTTATTAGTCTCCGCGACAATAGCTCTTCAGGCCACCCTCTAAATACAAATATGACATATGCTACTCTAACCTCCTCTGCCCGTGATTGTTCTTAGAAGGCCTAATAGAACTATTAGTCTTTCCGAAAATCGCGCCATAAATTACACGGATCTGGCTTTTGTTACAGATCATTCTATCAACAATATCTACTCCACTTTTTGTACTGTTGTAAAAACCACCTGTGTTTTCTTCACGACACATTCGTACAACTGGGGTCTATCAGACAAGATATCACATAAAAGCTATTGACATTTTTTAAAATCACATCTATATTGAGAAAATAGTTACTTTCCATGTTCTTGATAGGTACTACTCTAAATATTTGAATTTGCAAAAAATATTTAAGACATAAAGAAGTTTCATTTCATAAACTGTTTCTTTAATTGTCTCTGAATTCCCTGTCCTATACATCCAATAGTATAGTAATAACAATTAACGTTATAAAAAAGGTATCTTGGGAGGGTAGGTGATTTTTTTTTCTCTTAATGGCCTTAAAAATAATTATGCAAAAAGAGCGAATTCCCGAGCGGTTTTTGCCTGACCCTGGGACAATTTATTTACAACGCTGTTTTGCACATATTACTTTGTTAGTTGCTGTAAAAAGCAACTTAACTTTTTGAAATTTTTCGATACGTTTCTTTGGATCCATTAGAACCTATATCTACGATATTAACTTCTAAGATTAACATTTAAAACTAATTAATTAGTTGCAAAAAACAAACGAAGTTAATCAACAAACAGCTGCCTTTGACACACATATTGCTCATTAAATTGAGCGTCTTTTCCATAAATTTCATCAACGTCCATCGCTTTTTGCAATAATAATACGTAATTTTCGAAAACTGATTTTTCCGCTTTCGATCTTTATTTTACAGTTACCTTAAATTGTAAGTAATGTTATTGCCTATGACATAAAATAACTAATTTTCCGATAGGTCGTCTACATTTTCATGGGTAGTAAATAAAGTTAAAAAAACGTAATTTTGACACTTATTTGCAATTTGCGTCGCTTCTTTTGAATTACTTTTTTGATATTATCATTCTACATACCCTTCACCGTCGCAAAATGTAATCAAATGTCTATTAATTTTTGTTTAGGTTCGATCTCTTATTGGACTGGACTAATGTAATCGACCTGAATATTAAATTCACAATTTATAAATTGTTTTTGAATGGTATCTATAAAATAATCCGTAGGAAATATACCACACATGGGTTTCATTTTATGTGCTTCAAATAAACTTTTGAATTTGCAGTGTTGGCCGACATCGCTCCTCGTTATTTTTCCGCTGTGTGGCGTTTACTGCAAGTATTAAAGGCAATTTTCAGTTGTTTTATGTGTAAGGACGCTAAATAATAGAAACTTGGTCTATAGCAAGCCACATCGATACCTCAATATTTAATTCGCTCTCCTTCCAATTTTATGACAGGCATAGCGGAAATTTTATGTTACACGAATTACGTGCTGTGTTATGACCCTGTTAAGTTTCGTCATCAATACCGACCACTGATCGTTAAATTAATCATTGTAAACACTGGTGTTAAACAAATCAAAAAGTAACTTAAGTTAGTTAACGTAGCAGTGGGTAAAACATATTGGGTCTCAAATGATGGATACACACTCAAGTTTTGACCTTACAAATAGTCCAGGGATATGAGGAAAATAAATGACCTGGTGGTGACTGTTGAGTAGCCAAGGATCTGTAAAGTTTTTCATAATTTTTTTTTTAATAATTGACAATAAAGGGTCTAAAATAACCCAAAATATAATTTTTTTGCCTACCAGAAAAAAACGATAATTTTTATTATAATACGAAAGTAACCAACTAGTAGGGAATAAATTTAAAATGGCGGTTTTTAAAATCCGATACGATAATTTATTGCTCGGGAAATTGCAAAAAACTGTCAAAATTCGATTATTACTAAATAAACAATAAGTTTTGCAAAAGTCAACCTACGACTTTGATATTGCACAAATAGTTGGCTTTTATAGTCCTTAATATGTGATTAAAATTTCAGACCGATTAATCCAATAGTTTTTGCAAAATTCTAAATGTTTATCCCAGAAGCATTATTTTTGCAATAACTTGACACGCAAAATTACCAAGATATTTTAATTATGCGGGTGTCATATGAAAGAGAAATACTTCTTTTATTGGAAGAAATTGTTTTATTGCAAAAAAATTGTTTTTTACCACTGCACAAAAACGTACCACAAAAATACTATCATTTTTGTTTTATAATCAATTAGAATAAATTTGTTGCTATTATATTAGAGAGATCATTTTTCCATATTCGTGAAACTGGTATTTTTACACAAATTAAAAAAAAAAGTTGCTTTAACTTAATTTGGGGAAAAGTTAGACACTTTTTTTTTAAAAATCACAGCTACTTTGTTTATAACAATTAAGACTTCTAATAAGTGCCATTTCGAAGATAAAGAGCTAAAGTTTCTATGTGAAATTTTTGAAGACGATAGCTTTGTAACAACATCTCTGAGAATGCTCCAAATAATAACTTCGATACAAGATGACTGTGAGTCAGTGGAGCGGAAACGTACAAATCCAGGAGCAAATTGATAGAGCTTATATCTCTGGAACTTGTTGACCGATTTTGATGTTTTTTTTAAATTTGGGGTACCTTCTTGCGTACATCACAAATATGCATTTTGTTATTAAATAAAAAATGAAATTAATCCAGTAATTAGTTTAAACATTAACAATTTTTTTTTTTTGCAAAATATCAACATCCGTAATTTTTTGTAATGAAACATTATAGGAATGATTAAATATCATTTTTTAATAAATTAATATTGCGATTAACTAAGTATTTTGTTTAAACTTTTACAAAAAAAAAATTCTAAATTGTCAATAAGTATAACAATATTTTATTTATATTCAAACACAAAATTATCAAAAATCTAATTGCAATACATAAAAAAATGTTTTAATGTTTAAACAAATTATTCAATTATTTAATTGTTAATTTATTAATAAGAAAAAAATTTAACTTGTATCTATAACTTCGTCAAAATAACTCCGAAAATGTTGAAAATTTAGAATTTTTTTTTTGGTAAAAGTTTAAACAAATTACGTAGTTAATTTCAATATTAATTTATTAAAAAATGATATTTAATCATTCGTATAATGTTCCATTATAAAAAAATTACAAAAGATTTTGCAAAAAAAATTGTTTGTTAATGTTTAAACAAATTACTGGATTAATTTAAATTTTTATTTATTAACAAAATGCATATTTGTGATGTACGCAAATTAAAAAATAAAACATCAAAATCGGTCAACAAGTTCCAGAGATATAACTTACTCTATCAATTTACTCGTGGATTTGTAGGTTCCCCCTCCACTGACTCACAGTCATCTTGTATCGAAGTCATTATTTGGAGCATTCTCAGAGATGCTGTTACAAAGCTATCGTTCTCAACAATTTCACATAGACACTTTAGCTCTTTATCTTCGAAATGGCACTTATTAGAAGTCTTCATTGTTATAAACAAAGTAGCTGTGATTTTTTAAAAAAAGTGTCTAACTTTGCCCCAAATTAAGTTAGAGCAACTTTTTTTTTAATTTGTGTAAAAATACCAGCTTTAAGAATATGGAAAAATAATCTCTCTAAATATGCTAGCAACAAATTTATTCTAATTGTTTGTAGGACAAAAATGACAGTGTTTTATTGATAAGTTTTTGCAGTGGTAAAAAACAATTTTTCTTCAATAAAATAATTTATTCCAATAAAAGAAGTCTTTCTCTCATATGACATCCGCAGAATTAAAATATCTTGGCAATTTTACGTGTCAAGTTATTGCAAAAATAATGCCTCTGGGATAAACATTTCGAATTTTGCAAAAACTGTTGGATGAATCGGTCTGAAATTTTAATCACATATTAAAGACTATAAAAGCCAACTATTTATGCAATATCAAAGTCGTAGGTTGACTTTTGCAAAACTTATTATTTATTTACCAATAATCGAATTTTGACAGTTTTTTGCAATTTACCGAGCAACAAATTATCGTATCGGATTTTAAAAACCGCAATTTTAAAGGTTTTTTTATTCCCTACAAGTTGGTCACTTTCACATTATAATAAAAATTATCGTTTTTTTCTGGTAGGCAAAAAAGTGATATTTTGTGTTATTTTAGACCTTTTATTGTTAGTTATTAAAAAACCTCACCTGATGGTGTGTGGGTTTTGCACATATACTAAAATTCACCCAAATTTTATGAAAAACTTTACCTCATATCCCTGGGCTAAAACGAATTATACAGTAGAGACTGTGGAAACTTTAAGTTGCTTGAATGAAATTAATACTACTACAATTAGATGTAATGCAATTAATATGAAGAATAAAAAAATTACTCCCAAATCTTTAAACTCTGCGTAATGCTATATAATTACTGTGTCTCATTATCGTAAATAATAATAATAATTGCGTTTTATTACATATTTCAGCACTACTCACTCACTCTTGATTTATCTTGTTAAGAGCACAATACACTCGTCAATAGCTGCAATAGAGGTTAACAGTTTGAATCTGCATATAAAAGAACATTAGTCAGAAGATAATCACAAATACTACCAAAGTCACTAGACCAAGTACCGGAACTGCTGTTACTGTTATCCCCAAAATCCCCGTTTGACAAAAAATGCTACCTACTTTTTGTTTGACTTTTATAAATATTCCGCCACACACGAACTATATTTTTATACTTAACTGCAGTTCATATCAATATGCGATCAAAATTTAATCGTTCGTTTAAAATAATGAAGTTTGAATGATATATAAGCAGTTTTTCTTTTAATGGCATGTCTACATATAAAAGCATATTTTTTACATCCTACAAAGGTATATCAATCTTATATCTCTAGGTCGGCAACAGGAAATCTGCCCTAAAATAATGACTGATTGAGATACTTTATCAATTTAATAAATAGGTATAATTAATAGACGCTCCAAAAACTGAATTCTGAGTTACTCGAGAAGCAACAATTTTAGTAGGTAGTGGGTATGCTATAGTTGTTGAGGATCATTAAGAGTAAGTACACTTATAAAGTTTTTGTGTAAAATTGCACACTAGGTCATTGGTTATTTGACGACTTAAGTCAAGTTACATTAGGCATGCAATTTTACACTTTTTTTGTAATTCACCCAAAACGTAAATTTACAATATCGATATATGTATATTGTAATTGATTTTTTTTGCATAAATTAAAATTTTGAGATACAATAATTAAATTCTGAACAAATTTTTAATATTTCCTTTTGAGAACATTGTTCAAGTCTATTTATCGAAAGAAAATTTTAATCAAAATTCATATCTTCTTAGAACCACACCCTAAGACAAGACATCTTCATGTTCTAAAAATATAGTTTCTCTTGATTGAATCTAAAAGATATAACAGACTTTTTCTATCATAATAATCCTACATCTAAATTATATGCTCATGGGAGCTGGCGCCCGAATAAAGTAGATCAAGAAGCAGTGAAGCTGAGTAAGCATGCCAAGGTAAGCAAGTCTGATAGTGCTACTAAGGAAACTATCACATAAAATGTCGGCCAACTTGGGGCTCGATTAAGAAGAGGCGATATTATAACGTGATAATAAGAAGAGATTATATTTAGAAGAAATAACATGGATCTAAGGAGTGGTAATGTAACAAGAAGAGAGGATGAAGATATAGTATGTCTGAAGAAGAGAGTGGACCAGGAACAAGTGAAAGCAAGGAAACAGGACAGAAAACGGAGATGACATGGTTATTGGAAATGTTCCAGGAGATGGAAAGGAAAAGAGAAAAACAAAGAAAGGAAGATATGGAGAGACAATTGAGAAAAGAAGAAGATCAATAAAACAAAGAAAAGAAGATATGAGTGAATAAAAACAAGTGATCTTAAGGAATACAGAAGAAATATTTGTAGTTTTTGATAAGAAACTAGAACAAATGAAGAAAGAATTTAAAGAGGAGCAGAAAATATTTCAGGCAGAAATTGAAGAGAAAATTTCAAGAGAATAGAGGATATGCCCAAGAAAAAAATCATGAAATAGGAAGAGAGATTAGCTTGGAGCAGCGAATAACCCAAAACAAAACAAGGATAGAAGAAATAGAAACACCAACACGGACAGGACAAGATGTATATATGAGAAACGAGGAAAACAAACTTGACATAGAAAAACTCAAAGAAGACTTAAGAAATGAAATGGAAAATTGGAAAAATTTACAGGTTCAAATGGGACAGAATAGGATAGTAAGTTACACTGGTCAAAATTTGACACATAAATTTGATGGACGGATAAATAAGATACACCCGGTGGTATTTAAGATGATAAAACTTAAGCTAAAATACGTAGTAGATATTGATGAAATCAAAGAACTGATTAGAGAAAATATGTAAAGAGAAGGAGCAATATGGTTCGAAGGAAATGAGCATGAAATTCAAAATGTAGGTGAATTTGAGAGAAAGATTTTGGGTTATTTTTGGGGAGATTATGCACAGAACAGAGTTAGAAATTATATTTTGGAAAGTATAATGAGTATAAAAATAATACATTATCACGGTATGCGCTACAGTTATATGCCACAGCAAAATATTTGACATCTCCAATGCCTGAACAAGAAATTGTATTTTATATATCGCGACATTTTAAACATGAAATATCAGAGAGTTTAGCTATACATAATATAACTGACATGGATCAATTGTGTGTATATTTAAATCGCATAGAACAGAATACAAATAACACATACGCACAACAAAATATTTATAAACCTACACGAAATATAAACAGACAAACAGAACATAATACACTAGATACGAATTACAGGCAAAATTTTAATTATACAACACAAGGAAGATACAACAATCCACAAAGAATATCATATAATAATAATAATAGGCAAAATTTTAATCAATGTAACAATAATTGTAATTTTAATCATGTTAATAGAAATTATACAAACAATAACTATACAAGTCGCAATGAAAATTATAATCAAGGTTTCAATCGACAAGGCAATGGCTATGAGCCAAATCAACATAATCAGAATAATCAAAGTTTTAGGCAAAATTACAATAACAGACAGTATCGTAACAGGGATAACATTCAAAATAATGTACACAATTTTAATCAAAGGTCAAATAGTAATAATAGGGACAATACAAATACCAGACGAGTCAATTTTCAGCGTTATGATAGACCAAGGGTAGAAAGTAGTCGTAGATCATACGATGAACTACATACTCGATCGGTAGATAGGGACGAGTTAATACAAATACCACACAGCACATCACAAAGCACAAACCCTGAAGATCTTCCGGATCCGGATTTTCAGTAGAATGCAGGCCAAATCTCCAAGTACACATTGGTAGTTATGAATATCCCAGACAGTATATCCGAGACGAAGATAATTTGGAAAATAAAATAAATAATCAATTAATTTATATAGTAGGTAAATTTGATAATTCTAAAGTAAATATGTTAGTTGCTACAGGATCCTAGGCTTCATTAAGAAAAGAAGAATTTATCAAAGATAATATAGGGTTAAAAGATAAAATTGTTAAAGTTCCAAAGATAAATCTAATAGGAGTAAATAGTAAAAGATTATACGAGGCAAACAAAATGGTAAATATCTCTATCGATCTAAATGGATTAAATGTAATAGTATCATTATTAGTAGTACCAAGTCTTGAATGTGATGTAGTATTGGGTACCTAACGATGAATTAGAAGAAAATAAGGTAATCGTAGATTATGGAAATAAAATAAATATAAAGGGAATTACTATAAAATTTAATAATGAAGTTAAAAATAAGGAAAAGAAATTAGAAGCAATGAGTGAGAATGATGATATGTATGATTGTAGGAGAATATGTGTAATAAAAGAAGGTATAAATTTGTAATAATAATTATGAATTATATAATGAATATGAAAGTAAGTTGATGATGAATATTATTAATGAATATGAAAATAAATATGATATTGAAATGAATATTATGTAGATAAACTGCGGATTATAAAAAAAAAACAAAAATAAAAAAATAGTGTAATAGAATTAAGAGGTATGCATGAAGAGTTAATTAAGAAAGAAACACGAGTTGCTACTAATTTGTCCATGATTGGAAATCAAAATATAAATAATTTCAAAGATAAAATATACCCAATACCATATCGTTACAAGGATGAGGTAAAAAGAGTAATCACAAATTTATTAAAAAATAAAATCATATCACGAAGAAAATATAAAATATAAATTCACTTGTAATTGTGAAAAAGAAAGATGGAGATATATGCGTCCATGTTTATGCACCCGGAAGATAAAAACAATTTTAGTTGTAATAGACATTTGTTCAAAATTTAGCAGGATGCATGTAGACATACAATCACACGGACAGATTAAAGAAATTATTAAATACTTACCATATGTCGTAAATAATTCAAATGGTGTGAATACTTATGAATTAATAGATCCATGTACAGGGAAGATTCAAGGAGTTTTTC
This sequence comes from Anoplophora glabripennis, assembly GCF_000390285.2. NCBI lineage: Eukaryota > Metazoa > Arthropoda > Insecta > Coleoptera > Cerambycidae > Anoplophora > Anoplophora glabripennis. Next base: position 592,599 of record NW_019416400.1, on the reverse strand, counting down.
CCATAAGTCACAGCTACAAATATCACTAGTAAACATAACCAATAACACTCAAAACAATGGCAGTTAATCAGACAGAAGGTGGAAGTCAAATGTCGGTAAAGTAGAAAACTATAAAATTTATTTTGTAATTTCAATAATATCTACAGGGTATTTCGAAATTTCAAAAAAAATTTTGGGGATGTTGTAATAGAATGATTGAAGTAAAGATTTTAAAATATTTAAAAAGTTATGGTAGTTAGTAAATCGCAATTAATTAAAATTCAGATAAAATTAATAATGGACTTGGATAATAGTTTGACTACTGGGAGGAAATACTGGAAATCATTAAAATTAAGACGGGAAGAATAAAATTATTAGAAGTTAATATAAGATCTATTAAAAGTGATTAGAGAAAGAAAATTTATAAAAAAAAATCATGTAAAGTTAATATTACAAAAATATAGATATTCCAAAGCAACAATGCGATTGGTATAAATAATTTGTATTACTATAATTAAGAAATATGTTTATAATTTAAGTAGTGGTATATGAAAAAGAAAAATGGTAACTAGGGAGAAAAAATAAAAATAAAAGAAGGAGGAAGAATAATTTGTCAAATAAAGGATATTGTAAGATTATTTGAAATTAAAAAACGAAAAGATTTATAATAAAAGTAACCAGAAAGGGAAAAGTTATACAAAGGAAGCACAGGAAAAGTGTTAACAGTAACAAAAATTCATTGAAGATTATTAATCAAATTGAGAATACAGTAAGTCAAATAATAAATTATAATTGTACTGTTATAGTGAAGAAATAGAGCGTAGTCAACAGAACCATAAAACAAGTAGAACGACAAGACATAATACGAATAGTATAGAAGACCAAATATCAAGAAAGAAAATGACAGGTGTCAAGTAAGGACCGAAGTGGACTAACAGTAACGGGAACAAGTTGAAGTAAATGAGTAGGAGCTAGGACAAGTTGGAGTAGACGAGTATATACGAGAACGAGGATCGAGCGGCCAAGGACGGAAAAAGAAGTTAGTGTCGGATAGTGGAATAGAGGTATAAACTAAGAATATATAATTAGACTGTGAAAAGAGTAATTTTGAACATTCATTGCGAAGATATTATAGAGTTTAGGACATAATTTTAAGGAATAGAGTAGGAGTGGCGTAGGTAGTATACAGGGTGGCCCACTTTTTTGTAGTAGGACTTTAAAAGGCGATAGAGAATCGTATTTTAAGTAGAAAAGTTTATATGAATATAAGTCCGCAAAAGCTTCGATACGGACCTACAGGGCGTACAAAAGTGAAGAATTTTTTAATTTTTTCTTTCTAGCGCCTACAGTTTTTGAGATATTTTGTTCAAATTTTGGGGTTTAGTTATTTATTGGGTTTTACTTGGATAGGTATGCCAAATCATTGTGAAAGTCTACCGCGTGATCATTTTTTCAAGGTCGCGGCCCCTTTTCCACCCCCAAATTTTTTTTGTGGTGCGCCACTGACCGTTTCCGTTAAAGGAAATCGTTTCCCAGTTCTGTTTAGAAACTTTTTTATCCTTTGTATTTTTTTCGTATCTGCACCCATTGTTAAAGAAAAAATTGAAAAACTAATATCTGTAATAGGTCAATTTAATGAGACTATTCTAAAATGCTACAGACTAAAAGCGTTAAATACATCAACAGGTAATTTTAACTAATAAACTAACTATGACTAATGCTGAGTTCATTCATAAAGGGAGGTAATAACTAAAAATGGAACATTTAAGAATTATAAAAAAAAAGAGGAATTGAAATTTAGCAAATTATGCAAATGATGAAACTCCTGACGTTGAATTTAATGGACAGATTTTCTAAATCTAATTTTTAGTATTTTTTTACCAACTCAGCGTAATAATTTAAAGCAACTGTTCGAAATGGGAACCATTTTGTTCGAAGCACAATTCGCACCTTCACGTAATAGATTGTTGTGCTGCGGCAATAAAATTACCGTTTCTCATTTCATTGCAGGCATTTTGGATCCGGTCAATAAGCTCTTCTCTTGTATGCACAGGAACCATATTTTGCTTTTGCGGACTTATATTGATATAAACTTTTCTACTTAAAATACGATTTTCTATCGCCTGTTAAAGTCCTACTACAAAAAAGTGGGCCACCCTGTAGAACCTCATTGTTTTGACTTGTTTTGATTACTAGAAAATAAACTTTGGGAAACTAATAACATTAAAAATTTTATTTAAATTTACAATATACTTGCGTAACTATCGTAATTGAATTTTTTTGCATAAATTAAAATTTTGACACTAATTAAATTCTGAATAAATTTTTAATATTTCCTTTTGAGATTGTTCAAGTCTATTTATTGAAAGAAAATTTTAATCAAAATTCATATCTTCTTAGAACCACACCCTAAGACAAGACATCTTCATGTTCTAAAAATATAGTTTCTCTTGATTGAATCTAAAAGAGATAACAGAGACTTTTTCTATAATAATAATCCTACATCTAAATTATATGCTCATGGGAGCTGGCGCCCGAATAAAGTAGATCAAGAAGCAGTGAAGCTGAGTAAGCATGCCAAAGGTAAGCAAGTCTTATAGTGCTACTAAGGAAACTATCACAATATGTTTAAGACTCCTAAAGTGTAATTTTACTAAGAAAGTAGTTTTTATGTCTAACATAAATATCTAATTTTTAAATCTATAAAAGGAAAACCACTATGCTCTTTATATAAATTACCAATAAAGGGATATTTTTTATTTTAGTCCTGTTAAACCATCCATATTGTACAATTTTTGTAAATTTATCTTTTTTTTTATTAAAAGTTGTTTATGAACGTGCTTATTACCATAAAATCTTGAAATTAAATTTAAAGATGGAAGATTATATACCGCGAGCAGACTGAGGATATATCAAAAATATAAAGATACAATCTGTAAACAGCAAAAGCAAGTATACAACTGTTTAATTAAAAAAATATTATGTGGAACTGGTACACAAGGATATCCGCGTTTTATTGCTTTTTCCATGCTTTGATATTGGGTAATGAACTGTTCAACGTGTACATTTTTTCAGCTATTTTCTCGTTACAGCAGAGGTGAATTTGACAAACGCCGTTCTTTGTTATGAAGTTGGGGCTGAAAATATTTCAGTTGAGTTGGTCCTGAACTGGTAAACATTCAATTTAGGTACGCATACGCACTGGAAAATTGACAAATGGAAATACGTTGTGTATAATTTGCATTTTTTTTACACTTTGCAATTTTGCCCCTAAAATTGAGAGCACTCACCAACTAAATTCCACTGTTAATTATTAATTTACTTTTATTTAAAAAATTCGAATAAAGTAAGTGAAAAATATGAAGTTATCAAAAGGGGCAAATTGCTTTTTGTTGCCAACCAAAGACAAAAAGCTAAAAGAGGGACAAATGGTTTCTCTCCAATTTATCAATTTTGTTAAGTTTTTTTAATCAAATAAAACTCGGAAACACCATATTTGCGCGTAGTTTCATATTGTTTGGTATATATATTTATAGATACGAGACGAATTTCAATCAGCGAATGATAAAGGACATATAAATAATTCAACATTAAAATCATCCACAATGAAATTTATGTAAATTTTCCGCTATTCCGATTTTTGCTAATTTGAATTTGAATGTTTAACAGTAACATTTTCCCCCACAGTTGTACACTAGAGGTCAAAATTCGTTAAAATGGTCAATCATGACAATGAATATGTCATACAAAAAGTATATGCAGATCTAAATATTAACAGATTAAAAATTTATCATCATTTTTAAAGTAAAAATGAATTTGTTCTATACAAGTTAATTGGAAGCAAATAGTCCTACTTTAAGTTTTGTTTCTTTGGGTGAAAATATACAGATTCATCTTTTCTCTTTAAATATATGTACCTACAGGGTGTCCCGTTCATGTTTTAAAAAAACTTGTGTGCAAGTTCCTCATGGGAAAATAATAGGGGTAGTTCATGTAAAGTGTTTTTCTTAGACGCTCTGTTTTCGAGACACAGTGTGTTGAAGTTGTTACTTTCCAAATGGTTTTTCTTAATTAACTTTACATCGGCTAAAGATAAAAATGTCAAAATTTGTACACGAGTAAACATCAACTGTGCGTTAAGAATAATGTGCAAACGGTTTCTTTCTGAAAAGCAGTGTCTCCGATACAGGTAACTGGAGGGGTACAATCGAAAAAAAAATAGGTTAAAAGTCAAAATTTGCTACATTTCTAAAGGGTTCTATAAACTCTAAAGCATACTACAAAGAAATGGTATACTTGTCGAAATTCGGTAACATGTTCCATTTTTGAGAAAATGAAGTTGCATAGAAGCAAGTGGGGGACAATTTTAGCACCTACTGTAATATTTCGAGTCTTGCTCATTTATTTAATTATGTAGCTGTTTTGTTCTGTATGTCTCCGAGTCTGTTTCCTAATATTTTCCTGTTCTTATCACTTTTTTTTAAACATTCATGACCATCAACAATTCACTTCTTTCAACAATTGTTTATTTTAGTAGTGATAGTGTAATAGTTTACAAAATCTAAAATTAGTTATTAATAGATAATTGATTACCATAATTTGTTTATTTTAATTTGCTTTTATAAATGTCAGTTTACAACAAGCTGAAACTTAAAATAAATTTAATTTTTTTAGTTAACAAAATGTTTTCTCAATTTAAAGTTTTGTTAATGTACTTGTGCCGCTTTATGTGAGCAAAAAAAACAACTTAATTTTCCTCGAAAATGGTGGCAATTAAAACACGAATGCGATACAACGTTTTATCTATAATCACATCACAATCATATTTGTGGACTAAAAATAATTGAAATTTAATAAAAAAATATTTGCACGACATGATATTTCTCACTAGTACTCAATGAAACGTGGTAGGTTTGTTATACCTACTGGTCATTATGGTACGTTGTTTATTATCAATTATTTAATAAACAGTTCTATCTGAATTTGGTAAAAATGCAATAAAATAATTGTGTACTTATGGCTGTTTTCGAAAAATGCTCAAGAAGCAATTTTCCATTTATTGCCACTGAAGTCCAGGGAACATTACGAAAAAATGTTGGCCGAATTTAAGGAATGGAGGGAAAATGGAGAGTAATGACAATAAATGCAGAATTCATGCTATCGTATTTTTAAAATTTGAAGAAAAAATATGCAATTTCATCTATGTGGTCGAGGTATTCGATGTTGAAGGCTACTGTAAAGGTCTACAAAAATATAGATATTGGAAAATATTACAAGCTTACTGCTTATATGAAGAGTGAATCGAAGGGATATAAATTAAAAAAAGCTGTATTGGAAAGAGCACATATTGAAGAATATTTGACTGGGGCTTCCGATAAAGAATATTTACTGATTGGTAATATCTCTTTACTTTGTACATGCTGTTGGGTATACAGTGAACTTCGAATTATTTTAGGTTACACTAATAATGGGGCTTTCTGGTGCCTGTCGATCTGCGAATTGACAAATTTGAAAATTAGTGACGTTCAGGACGTTGGCAGTTACATACTTGTTTCAATTTCAAGAAAATTTACAATTATAGAAGAGGGATTTTGCGTGAACGCTGTTGAAATATGCAGAAAATATATAACACATGACAGATTCTTTTTAAGATACATCAATCAAAAATGTACTTCTCAGCGTGTTGGAATCAGCATATTGGCGAAGGTACCCTCAATAATTGCTTCATTCCTGAATATCGCAAATCCTGAAGTATAATATACTGGCCATTGTATGAGGCGCACTTCAACAATTTTATTAGCCAATAAAGGTGCTGATTTTACAACCATCAAACTGCATGGTGGATGGAAAAGCTCCTCTGTAGCAGAAAGTTATGTTGAAGAGTCTTTATTTAACAAACTTGATATTACAAGGAAAATCCAAGGAATATATAGCGTTCCTTACAAGAAGAGACATCCGTTAACTTGTGCAAATTCTTCACAAACTTCGGCAGATGTTATGCGTTCCGAAAATGATGGCAACAATGCTATAAGAGTTGTTATTAACTGAAAGGAAGTTAAATGTGATAAAATAAAAAACGAAATGTCTATTACTATAAATGTAAATGTTAATGTTAATAAGTAAATATTTAAATTTGATTTATTATAGGTTTAATATTTTTTTTATTATTCTACTAGTGAAAGAAAGATACTTTATTCCACTCGCAGATAAAATATCACTTTAGACGGTGTGGATAAAAGTGGATTTTTTTTATTGTATTTTTTTCTCCAAAATGGATCCTTGAAGAAGTATAGGCATTTTAATATTGCTCAAAACTAAATGCTGAACATAACAAAATGAAAAAAATATATATAAAGGAAACGGAAATCCATACATGCCTCTATTTTAAATGATCTTGATTTTTCATTAAAACAGTTAAAATTTTGAAACTAAAGTACATGGGCATGGGTAAAAAATCGTTTTATTCTTGAGTTTCTTTCTCTAAAATGCATCCTTGAAGCATTTTAATAATACCCAAAATTGGTTGAAAATTTTAGAAAAAGTAGTGCAGGGATAAAAAGTTTTTATTTTGACCCTATTAATACATTTTTAATAAAAAATGGAGATTTCCACTCAGTTTTAACTATTTTTGAGAATATTAAGGTATTTCTAATGGCTCCGTCGTCTTCAGCGGTTCAAAATACTCTTTCAAAAAGTATTTGAAATAAATTATTATTTTTTAAATTATAGGTAATAAGCTCCCATCACTGGTTGTTGAAGGTGTTTTATACTTTCATATTTTATGATACCTTAATTAGTTACACTACATATATCAAATACAACTTAAAAATCTGCAACACTGGAAATTATACAAACATTTTTTAATTTTTTTGAAAACTTTAACACCTTGTTTCTATTTCCCTTATAAAGCTTTAAAATAAAATAATATATATAAAAACTGACATTATTTTTCGATGCTCAACTGACCTTCGAAGTGTGTTCACTGAAAACTGAGTCACCCTGTAGAAGACGCTTAAAATACATATATTAGTTGTCTGTTTTTTTCTTTCCACCTATTTTTTATAGAGATTCTGAGGAACCTTTGTATATTTGTCGCTGTAAAAATGTAGTTTACATTTTTCTAGATAAAAATAAATTTGTATTATATTGCAGCAGGGAAAGTATTTGGAGTTTATAATATGACTAAACTTTACTCTAGCTAAATTTGTATTTTTGTTTTTTTTTTACTATTTAAATCAATTTACCTCTATCTGAAGTCAATGCTACAGAAATATAAGCTTCTAAATGTTGTTTCGCCAGACTAACTAAATTCAAAATATCAAATTCAATATTCAGTTCAAAATAAATGCAAAATTTCATTAGTCGCGCAAAAGATGAATGCTTCCATGTTTTCAACCATAAAAAAATGGCACAGCAGAGAGTAATTCAGGTATGTCTAACGAGCTCTAGTTTAGTCCGATCATTCTGTCACGGATTAATGTTAAATTTGCAGAAATTATTACCTGGACAAAAAAAATATGACCGTATAGAAAATTAAATTTTAAATTGAGTTTCTTGTTCTTTAAACTCGATCCAATATGGCGAACATGGTTAAAAAAAGTCGCAAAGTTGAAAAAAACGGTTTTTCTAAAATAACTAAAAAAATATAGCACGGATTGAAAAATTTTAAATGAGAAAGTTGTAGGTTTTAAAAAGATCTATCGACTGATTTTTTGAAAGTATCGATTGCTTTGTTACTTTTCGAGATATATCGAAAAAACCGTTAAAAATCTTCTCTTTTCTCTTCTTCTATAACTCGTTTACATTTACGTGCCCATATTTGCTATTTACTGCAAGCATAGCCCGCGGCAAGCCAAAAAAGTACATTTTTGAAAAATTTAAAAATATTAATTATTTTTCGAGATATATCGATTTTTTGAAAAAAAGGCGCTCTCGAAAATTGGCTAGATCTTCTCAGCGGATAGCCCTACAGTAACGATTTTCGGTTTATTTTCTTCGTAAAGAGTTATATTATCATGCTGTTAAAAAATGTTGACGATTTTATTAATTTTAAGGATCAAAAAATGACTGAAAAAGTTGCACTTTTTTTGGGTATGTTTTTTTCAAATAACTATTTCAATTTTTATTATTTTTTTGTACTTAATCTGGGGTAGCTAAACACGAATATTATAGCATTTTCGCCTTAGAAGCAAAATAGACCCGTAAATGTTTAGTTTTCTTTCTTTAAAAGTCATTTTCATAAAATAAAAATTGAAATAGTTATTGAAAAAAACATACCCAAAAAAAGTGCAACTTTTTCAGTCATTTTTTGATCCTTAAAATTAATAAAATCGTCAACATTTTTTAACAGCATGATAATATAACTCTTTACGAAGAAAATAAACCGAAAATCGTTACTGTAGGGCTATCCGCTGAGAAGATCTAGCCAATTTTCGAGAGCGCCTTTTTTTCAAAAAATCGATATATCTCGAAAAATAATTAATATTTTTAAATTTTTCAAAAATGTACTTTTTTGGCTTGCCGCGGGCTATGCTTGCAGTAAATAGCAAATATGGGCATGTAAATGTAAACGAGTTATAGAAGAAGAGAAAAGAGAAGATTTTTAACGGTTTTTTCGATATATCTCGAAAAGTAACAAAGCAATCGATACTTTCAAACAATCAGTCGATAGATCTTTTTAAAACCTACAACTTTCTCATTTAAAATTTTTCAGTCCGTGCTATATTTTTTTAGTTATTTTAGAAAAACCGTTTTTTTTCAAATTTGCGATTTTTTTTAACCAAGTTCGCCATATTGTATAGAGTTTAAAGAACAAGAAACTCAATTTAAAATTTAATTTTCTATACGGTCATATTTTTTTTGTCCAGGTAATAATTTCTGTAAGCATTTCTCTATAATGCTTGGACTAGTTCTAGGTAAGAAATAAATCGCTTTACACGATGATCTTAAGAAAACCGAAATAAAACAATTTTTTTAATATTTAAGATACCAAGGAAGATACCTATAGTATTGAAATATAGCCCATTTTTTCCGATACCCTGTATATTACTGTTAAATAAGTTATATTTCAAATTTCTGTTAGATTACCCTTCATCGTTCATAATTCTCTGTTTGTATTCATAACCTATTCCATAAAGTTGGGAGTAATGTTATCACTGTGGACTTGGATGACCCTAATATCTCCTTAACTATTCGATTATCCAAAGGTAGAGGTCCTTTGCCCAAAATGACCATAGAATGTAATAGGGTCATAACATATCAGCTCTAAATAATGTTTCATATAATACGGGGTTCCGTACCAAGTCTGTCTCTTTCTCGCCTTGTTGTAAAACTTGCCGCACAAATTAAATATTAATGCATTGATTTTGTTCCTAATGGTCCAGATATACATTATTTAATGCATTCATCCTGAAACGACTGAAAATTGATTTAAAAATTTAAGTTTAAGTACATTGGTAGATTTAGAAGAACAACTATTAGTCCAATCAGTCTGTCACGGCCTTATGTTAATTAAATTTACAAAAAATACCACCTGGAAACAAAAAATATGGTGATATAGGAAAACAAAATCTAAGAAAGATAGTGTATTTTTCATGTGCCTCATAAACGGCGAAGTTAATCTAAAAAATTCATAAAACTCAAAAAACGATTTTTCGCTATTGAAAAAAAAGTTGAACTCGAATAGAAAAAAGTTAAATGAGAAAATTGTAGCTATTAAAAAAAACTATCGATTCGATTTTTAAATATATCGATTGCTATATTACTTTTCGAGATTTATCTAAAAAACCGTCAAATATCGACTTTTCTTGTTTTTGCTGTAGCTCTTGCAAATTAAGGTTTTGAAACTTGTTAGGTACTTGCTGTAAATGTAGCCCTTGGCAAGCAAAAAAGTACCTTTTTTAATAAAAAAATATTAAAAATTTTTCGAGAAATAATAATAATAATAATATTTATTAATCCTATACTAATCCTATTTATTTACTTCGGTCGATAGCCGCACGGGTTAAGGCGTCAGTACTTAAATCGTTTGCAAATTTCTGCCCGGGTTCGATTCCCGCGGCCGGTAGACAGTAGATTAGCTATGCTTGTACGGAGAATTGGCATCCTCTGTGCAGGTATGGTAGGGTGGAAGAATGTTGGCTTGGATCAATGTGAGAGATTGACACCGGTTGGTATTTGACCATCCCACTAATTAATGAGGTTTCCCAGGTTTCCCTCATTCCTGCACTGAATGGTGGAAACATAAGTCGTTCCTGGACGCAAATGCGGCCTGCGTAATAATAATATGCCGCCTCCTCTCCCGCACAAGTCTCCGCCTTATGGGCCAATTCTCGTAGTTAGAATGAGGAGTAGAGATTATTATTGTTATTATCCTTTGAGACATAAAAATGTATAGGACATGTCAATGTACAGAGACAAACACAAGACTAGTATTTATACACATATCTCTAATTACAAATTGTCATTTAAATATTCATCAGTGCTATAACATTTGACGAGTAGCATTTCTTTAATTAATTTTTTAAACATTCCCTTATTTTTAGATGTATAGTAAGGTGGAAGTTTATTGTAAAATTTGATATCCTGGTATAAAGCAGACATTTCAAATTTAGTAGTTTTATGTTTTAGAACACTCAATAAACCGCTATTCCGCGTGGAATATTCATGATAACGAGAGTTTTTACTAAAATTACTAATATTCTCTCTAACATATATTAGGGCGTTCTTTGTCAAACGGAACAAAGCTCTGCCCAAAATTTGAGCAAATGGATTTTAATGATCTTGGGCTTAAAACGGTCGTTATTGAACCCTCTTCATGGGCCAGTGTGGCCTTTTCAAAAAATTCAAAATGGCGGCTCAATATGGCTGCCAGAAATCAGGGAAAATTGAAGATTTTGAAGTAAAGCGTTAGCTAAAAATAAGAAATGCCTCAGAATTCAGTGGTTTATAAGTGCAAAATGTTTGTTATTAACAGGCCTAAAAAGTTGAATAGGTAGGTAGGCGAAATCCAACAAGGCGGATCCAATATGGCGTTTGAAACTGAAAAACCATCGAAAATTCATAATCAAGACCAAAACTTATGATTTTACCGTTTAAACCCCTTATTCTGATCTCAAATGCTATAATTTCAGTACATATTTCACGTACGGATTTTTAGAAATGGACAATCCAATATGCCGGTTCCAAACGATCTTCAAATGTAATAAAAACGGTGAAAAACTGTGAAATTCAAGTGAAAACAATCTCAGACGATCATATTCACCATTTACAAGTCGTCAAATGTTTGTTTTATACTACATCAGGAAATTACATATCATAAATCCAACATGGCGGATCCAAGATGGCGGCTAAACACCAAAAATCGTCGAAATTGATAAAAATCAAATGCTAATGTCAATAATCAATAGCGGATATAAGAAATAGCCACCTAGCGGTTGATAAACGAACTACGCTGTTTACGTTTAAATAAATGTAAAATTTTATTCAAAATCCACTTGAAATGCACGAAAACTGATTTTCAGATTCTTGTCGACTTAATTCTGAAACACCCTGTGTGTATAGAGATTTTTTTAACCACCCTTACTGATAAAGGATCTGTAACTGTGGTAATTTTATTTTTCAAATTACGTATCACTGAGTCTATCTCGTTTCCAACAATAGGAATAAAGAAAAAAGTGTTATTTAGAATTACATCGGTAGTACAACTAGTAGGTTTGCGATCACCAAAATGACTCTGTAACGTTTTTTTTGTAACTGTTGCAAAATAATCGAACGAATACGTTGGCTAGCTGATAAGAGTTTGAGCAAAGGTTACCGTCTACACTCTACATTTAGAGTGATATTCTTTTTTCTATTCCGATTCCTGCCTTGTCTCTCTGTTTACAAGATTCCATATAGTTTTACATTTATTATTGGATGTAGCTATGAGCATATTATGAAAGTTCAATTTAGTTTCTTTTAATAATATATTGTGACTTTTCTTGGCTTGTCTATAGATAGCTTGAGAGTCACTATCCATCATGTTTATTCACTACCAATACATGTTTTTTAGTCGATTTTGTATTTCTTTTCATTTTTATGTCGATTTTTCGAAAAAAGTCATTTCGAAAATCGGCTCTTCTTGCTCGATGAATAGTCGTAGAGAAACGAACTGGGACTCATTTTTTCCCTTAAGAGTTTATTTTATTCATTTCAAATCTTCAAAACTACAAAAAAATAGACTAAAAAACGAAACCTACAACTACTCGCCTTTTTTATGTAGAGGACGATTCTAGAGGTTCCCAATGAGTTATAATTTATATTACTGTTAGATTATATAGCCTGTAAACAGCGTGTATATTTAAAGTAGGTATTCACACCTCTAACTAAGATATCATTGGTTTGGAAGTTAATCTTAATGGAAGATATCTGTAAAATTTTGAGACACCACATATCGAAAATGAAGAGATGTTATAATTAATATTGGTATGATTTTCTTTTCTTGAATCGACTTTACATTCTAGGGATTTTCATACACTTAAATTCTACATTCTACCCACCTTATCTTTTACCTTTCTATATAAATTTAAAAATGATAAAAAACAAAGATATAGGAAATTTTGTTGCGATATCAAAGAAATATATAAAAATAAATAATTCACTGCTCCGTTTTGAAGATATAAACCAAACTTATGTTTTTGTCTTAGATGAAACATCCTATAAATGTATTGATTTGTATTGTATTTTTCAGACTATAAATGTCGATATTTGCTTTGACTGTTTGCATAATATTGAGATGAATTGGAATTTTGAGTTTCAGTATTAGGATGAAAATATATTAATGTCAAAGAATGACAATGTAAGAGTTGATACTGTCATGTTATGACATACTGCTCAATTATAAAACATAAAATAAAAGCAGATCTTAAAGCATAGTAGCGGTTTTAAAATTAAACTGAAAATATTTATTAAATTGATAGATTTTCTTAAAAAGAATCACATGGTGTATTAAAATTAAGTTAAATAGTTTTATTTTATGTCTAGTTTAAAAGAATATCACAAATTTGTGCAATGCAAATTATATAATGGAAAATGACTCCGGAAATGTCAAAATTCACATGAAATTCAAAATAAAACAATTTTCCAACGATAATTTCTTGAAAAAAAAACAGCACAGAAATGTAGTACATGTTTGTCACCAACAAACCACCGCAGTACAAAACATTATCTGTACCTCACTTAAAGATTTTCATCAAATTTTGAAACGGTAGCTTTGTACAGTAACGGCTATCGAAGAAATTTTACTAAATTTTCAATAAACATGCAAATAACGTTATAGAAAGTTAAAGTGTTATACCTTTAGCAAGTTCACATCCTTAGAACTGGATTTGATCCAATATATGTGCATTGTACAAGAAAAAAAAAATTGTATCATATGTCAAACGACAATCTTTGTAAATCTGTTTTTAATATAGCGGTGAGTGTGAATCTACTGTAGACATTGGCTAGTGCATCTTCCAAGGACTAAAAAGCAGTATTTATTTTATGTTATAGACTTTTCCATAAGTGAAAAAATTGTGAAAAACGATGTCATTTCGACACCTAGAACAAAAATAAACCATAAACATTTAAATAAATGCAAACCCAAGTGGAAAGTATGTAAGAACTTTAATAAAGAGGTCATAAAATAGATTTAGATAGGTAAAAACAGTTTTAAGTAAGAAATGTTACTGTATTTTCATAATTTAGCATAGGTTCAGAATAGATGTAAAATTATAACCTACAATGGAAAATGGGGTATCAAAATAACGAGAATTGTATCCTATAATCGAAAATAAGCATAATTTTCAGTTTTAGAAATCCGTATGCCCAAAATTTCATAAAATAAGTTATCTCATATGACAGGTGACGTTGTAACCACAACAAACTTCTTTTGTTTTCGGGTTTATTAAAAGTGTTTTGGACGAAAACAGCTAGTTTGCTCATGATCTTTGAACGATAAACATCTGTGGTAATCTGAAAGAAAACAAGTGAAAATCACAAGAAAAATCAAGGCAACTCAATTATTTTAAAATTTGTACCTTTTCAAATCTCAAATGTCAAACTGATGTGAGGTTATAAGTTCGTAAAAAGTTGTGAGAAAACGAATTAGTCCGAACAGGGATCAAACTTAAGAAAATTAAACTTGTACAACAACGAACTGTTAGGATTTGTGACCAATCAAGTGCTTCGACTACAGTGAATTTTCGAAAAGGAAATAAAGTGCGAATTCAAAATTAGTGACCAGTGCCTGATCGGAATAAATGGAACGGAGGAGAATCTGACTGTCTCAGAACGAGTAAATGGCAGAAAACAACGAGAAAGTCTAGTTCCAGTTCAGCAGGCCTGCCAACTTCAAGATCGTCTGAGAACTTTGAAATTTCAAAATACAAGGTCGATCATTTTATTTAACTGCAGTTAAGAGGTGTATTTTATTGGCACATATTTAAAAAACGTTGATCAATGAAAGATAAAGATATTTAAAACAAATTTTAACAAATTTAAAAACAAAAGTTTCATTTAACCAATCAAAATTGAAAAGTAATATAAATAAAGAGATCTCAAATTCTAATTTTAGTATAAGTCTAGATTAAAAAAATTTGTATAACTGTATATCTGAACAACCGTTGTAGTAAATATAGCTGACACTTGTTAAAGTTATCTGATTTATTTATTATTCCATGTGTGATATTTAAGGAGAGCGAGATAAGCTAAATTTATGACAAAGAAATAAGTAGATTCTTGCTTGAATAAAATATTGAACCCGCCTCCTGCTCGAGGGAGTTGCTCACATAAAAAAAAAATAAAATATAAAAATAAAGAAAAAACTTAAGCAAAATTTTAAATAAAATAAAGTGTAAAATAGAGGCCATTTAAGCAGTAGCAGGTAAATATAAGACTTGTGAATTGTATTTACGTCTTTAACACATATACTACACTACACATAACATCCTTTATTGACACACATATACAGGGGCTATTCAAAACGTACTCAAAACATTAATTTCCAAAATTGAACATTCATACATAAAATTTTAACTAACACATAAAATAACATTCAACACAACAATACATAGGTTTGGAATTAAGATGACAATTACAAGCAAAATGACAATTTAAAGTAAAATATAAATTTTCATGAAATATCAAATTAATAAAAATGGTCATAAAATAAGGATATTTAGCAAAATAAAGATTAAGTAGTATTGCAAAGGTTAAATTGGAAATTTAAAAAGTAAATAGTAATCTGGCTGGTTAAATTAAAAAGGATAAGTTAAGAAAAATTGTATTTAAAAATAAGAGTACAGTGCAGTGGTAATCAAGGAGGCAGAAAAAAAATTATAAATAAGACAGGAGAGAAGAGATATAATTGGTAAAAACAGAAAAAGAAGATTGAAAAAGAAACAGTTAAATAGATTAAAGAAGACAAAAGGAAAAGAACACGAAGCGGCTAGTAAAAATCAGTTGCTGAGAAAAAAAATTCTTAAGGAGTAAGGAGAATACAAAATTGTTGTTTATCGTTCAGGAAACTATAAAGGAAATAAGATAACAACAGGGAAAATTAAAATTAGAGAAAAATTGTGTTTGAAGAAAGAATAAGGGTGTACACGAAGTTTGACAGATAACTAAAGAGTAATAAGCAAATAGTCATATTATTAAAATTATTTGAATTGTCGTAGCTAGTAATGAAGGAGATAAGGAGTAGGAGCTATTAAGGCGAGTCCGGAAGTTGCAGCCAGCAGAGCGATACAAGAGACAGAGAAAGGAACTAATTGACAAAAAAGGAAAGAGTGAGGGGACAAAAAGAAGGAACAAGACAGGAGATAAATAGCAGAAAGAAAATTACTATTTTAGAAATCGTGGACATTAAAAGAAAGGAAAGACAATAGATATGTATGTATAGGTAATAAGTAAATGTTAGTTTGTAGAATAAAAAAATAGAAATAAGTTATCGCAGGATAAATAGCGACATTCTTAAAAGGTTATAAAATTATAATTTTTACGTCAATATAAAAATTTAAACACAGATTACAACAATGCTATTTGATTTTTTTTTAATAAAGTTAATTACAAGTAAAACCTATTTTGTGAACGGACTGCTGAGATAAGACCTCATGTTATATCATGTATATTATTTATGTATCATGTATATTATTTATACAAAAAATAAAAAAGCTGGGGAGAATGTTATGTGAATAACACCTTACAGAGAAATCAAATTATTTCTTAATTGTTTGCCTGCTTGTTAAGTGTGCTTCACAAGCCACTATTAGAAATTTCCCAAGGATTATTTGAGTTAAAAAGGAACTAATTCTAGCTGTTTGAGACGCCGTTTTAATTTTTTTCATGTCCTTGGAGGTCCTGAATATAAAAAGGCGCAATCATTTCCCGTTCTCTTTGCACAGCGGAAGGAAGATAACGCAAGTTATATATTTATAAGACCAGTACCCGGCCCTGAAAGTACGTTCGGTAACGAGCATATATTTTAAGCAAAAATTACCTCGGCCGCCAGCTCGCTTCAGAGTAATATTAATGAATGTTCTCCCTTGCTGTTTACGCATTCCGACCTGCTGATATTTCATTCGGATATTTCTGCCGTTTACCGAAAAGAAAAAACTTTTTATGATTTATTTAAGCTGACTTCGTTAAAGTAAGTGAATAATGTTCCGACATTTTTCACGCCGGAAATGTATGCTCTATCGATTTTCAATTAATTTAACACCTTTTCAAATTCCGTTTCAACTAGCCGACGTTGAAAAATCGAATTCGCCCCATCCGATACGGACTCTTTCAGGGTCTCGCGCAAGTTCTCTAAGGGAGAGCCTGCGAACTGATAATTTATCGACTACGGACTCGTTAACAGCCACCAGATAAGGCCTGAATTTGTACGATCTTCGGAATGCTATTCATCATTCGCCATGATTTGTTCCTCCGGCATTACAAAATACTGGAAACAAATAAACGTCGATTCAGGGTATCAGCGGCACTTGCTTTAAAGTTTATTGAAGTCTAACAGACAGAAACCTTCTAATAATTTCTCCACATCTGTAGTCGCTTAGCGTATTTAATTTTTTCTTTGTGAGGCTGGATGTATTTGTTTTTTCGATATTATACAGGGTGTTCCTAAATAAGTGTCGCAACGGAAAACTGTAAATTCCTCTTGAAAAAAGAAACATTTTTTCCTCTTCCATTTCTCTCTCCGGGCTTTCGTTTTCGAGATACACGGTGTCAAAACTTAAATTTTTTTTTAGTTTTTCGCCAATGTCTTAGGAATCGTTTGAACTACAGGACTGAGCTTTTGTACACACATTACCACTATTAATAGCTACTTTTTCGCACCCTTCTCGAATTCATTGGACGTGCCAGTGGTGGAGATTTTAAGGTATCGTAAGGGTTTTTCCCCCCTAAATTTTACGCCACTGGAAAAATTGACTTTTGACAGCAAATTCTAAAGCGCCAATGAATTTTACACAATAAGAGTTCTTTTGGTTCATTGCTCTAAAGTCAACCGTTTTCAAGAAAAATGACTTTTTATGAACAAAAGCAAACATTTTTGCTAACGTTCCATGTCAATACTATCGAAAAGTTGACCGATAGAGGTGAAGCCGCAGTGGCAGAAAGAAACATGAATAGAAGATGTAATGCGTGCATTCAAGCCAACGGACGTAATTTTGAACAGTTTCTGTAAATTTTACTCGCCAAATTGATAAAAAAAAGTTAAAATCCTATCTGTTGTTAAATTTCGTTAAAATTGTTAATTATTATACCTATTTTTTGAATTACAAAAGATTTTCGAAACGTTAGCAAAATGTTTGCTTTTGTTCATAAAAAGTCATTTTTCTTGAAATCGGTTGACTTTAGAGCAATGAACCAAGAGAACTCTTATTGTGTAAAATTCATTGGCGCTTTAGAATTTGCTACCAAAAGTCAATTTTTCGAGTGTCGTAAAATTTAGGGGGGAAAAACCTTTACGAAACCTTAAAATCTCCACCACTGGCACGTCCAATGAATTCGAGAAGGGTGCGAAAAAGTAGCTATTAATAGTGGTAATGTGTGTACAAAAGCTCAGTCCTGTAGTTCAAACGATTTCTAAGATATTGACAAAAAACTAAAAAAAAATTAAGTTTTGACACCGTGTATCTCGAAAACGAAAGCCCGGAGAGAAAATGGAAGAGGAAAAATGTTTCTTTTTTCAAGAGGAATTTACAGTTTTCCGTTGCGACACTTATTTAGGAACACCCTGTATTAATGTGCAAACACTTTTCACTTTATAATTTCTCATGAAAGTGTATTACCCCTGTCAAAACAACCAGAATGATATGAGTAACTGTTTCTTTCGAAGATTCCTACCATTCTTCAAAGATTTATTATCACTCATCAATTACACAACTTCACAAAAAAAAGTCTTCTGCAAATATCTGGAATACATTATATCCATGAATGAGCCGCTGAATTCAAATTCCTTTTTAACATCTGTTTTTCTGATGAATGCGTTTTTTTCTTGAACGGGACGGTAAATCGTCACAATTGCCGCTATTGGTCCGATTCAAACCCAAGAGTTTTTCACGAGGTGCATATACAGCAACCGGAAAAATTAAATGTATTATAACCTGAGGGGCTATTTCTTTAATTATCTACCTTTAATTAATTATCTATTTAATTCTCGAAAGGGAGTTTATAATTTTATCATTATACTTTAATTAATACGTGGGAACTTAGAAATGTTGTATGTTCAGAAAATTACTTCCAAGCACTTACCATTCATCGCTTACGTGGAATGTAATCCAGTGGCTGGCTATACAGGGTGGCACTGAAGTTGGAGAAACAAAAGGAATCACCAAACTTCCAGGAAGGGTTTTATTAACAATAAACAAAACAAACAAACAAAATAACAACGCAACGGCTCGACGACATTATTAATTAATTGATTCAATCGCGACAGCGTACCGAGATTCAGGGAATGCGCGCTTTATACAAAATTTGAAAAAACTATTAAATTTAATTAATTAGCCCGAGACTCTAAAGTTAATTATTAGTCTGCTCAATGTGAAACCTAAGGAAGAACTGACCTTTTCGAGATCCTTCCTAAATTCCACAATTCGCTTTGACCACGCCCATTTCTTGGATCCAGAAGTTTCGGTTCTTATCTTATTGGCGGGGACCTGAATATCGGAATGCTTTATGCAATTATCTAATTGACTGAGGTTACATTTATAACAATAATTATATGACTTACTAGTAACCCTAGCCTTCCCCTATGACTCCGCGTAGCAATTACGGGACGGATTAGTCGATCTCATTTAATCTTGACATGACTCTCTTGTCGAATTACTATCAATTTACAATTTTAATTGAATCCTACTTGGAATTTCTACGCTCTTCCAGCGGTTTCGCGCGTTATTAAAACATCGATTTTTCTCTTATACTAGACGCTTAACACATGGGCCCGATCTAAGCGAACTTTTTAAAATATTGGCAAATTTCTCCGAAGGACTACCTACTTGAAAACCATTCCGATAATTTGTGACGACTGAAATATCTTACTTTTTGGCCATCCGTTCTGGGAACTAATAAATAAATGACTGCGCGTCCCGGTTTTTGTTACAGTATGGACTGGAATTTTCGGTGACCGGCTGGTGGGTCCTTTTATTCTACCTGGTAATTTGACTGGCCAAATGTATTTGCAATTACTGGAAGACGCTATTGGCCCTGCCTTGACTGATATTATTGAAAATGTTCCAGAGTATGATGATCATTTGATTTTTCAACAGGACGCGCTCCTCCGCATTATGCGCTAATTGTCCGTCAGTATTTGGACCAACGTTTTCTACGGAATTGGATTGGGAGAAGAGGCAGCATTGACTAGCCTCCACGACCACCGGATTTATCGCCCCTTGATTTCTTTTTGTGGGGATACCTAAAAAGTAAAAACTATAAAACACAGCTGGTGTCGCTGGAAGATTTGCCGTCGAATCACTCCGGAAATGCTTCGGAATGTGCGCGAACGTTTCGAACAACATCTTTATTCTTGTATGGAAGCGGGCGGTCATCAGTTTGAACATTTAATCAACTAAGTAGTAGTAAGCAACTAAACAACATTACAACTGATAGTGTATTTCTTAGGACCCCATGACGATGTGGCCAGCCGTTCTTACCGTTTAGTGTAATTTATTTGATTATAAATAATTAAACCCATAAATATTATTTTAAAAGTTTTCATCGTACTTTCCAAGTTTAAAGTAGTACATTATATAAATCGTAATTCATCTTTAATATTGTGCGGGTCAGTGTCTAGCGACCTTCCCTGGAATGCGGCTACCTAGGTTTGCGAGGAGTACCAAAGAATTAGGAAGTCAAATTTCAAAGAAATAGTCATACGAGAGTAGGAGCATACTTTGTTTTCCGTGTAAATTGCGGAATGGCGCCCGTTTTATAATAAACTTAGTTAGTTTTACGTTTTATATTTTTAAATATTTATAGCACGCGACGCTTGGAAGAGCTCACGGAGAAGGTACCCATTTTCCTCTCTGCAAATTCGCTTAGTTTCGGAATTTACTTATATAAATTTATGTATTTTAGTTAGGTATTCATACTATTAACCCGTAGCTTGGTCTTTTATACAAAATTTTAACTTTTTTATATATTTTTTGAGCTTGCCGTGGTAAGACCGAGTGACACGGCTGCGTTGACTGTGGCATCAGACCTCGACTCAAGCCGTCACGCGCCTCATCAAACCTCGTTCAACGCAGCTCCGCGCTACTTCAGAATCAAAACTCGCTCAACTCAGCTCTGCACTAGTTCGAGTTCCGCATTATCTTCAACATCGCTGACGCTCTCAGCACTCATAAGAAAGAATTCGTAGTTTCGTAACGCTTTTAGTTTTTAACATAAATAAATCTTTAATTTCAAACCTACCATTCCGCTTCCCGATTCCTACCTGAAAAAAAATAAACAAATATGAAAAAGCCAAAAAAATATATTAGAACAAAAAAAAGGAAAAGACTAAATAAAATAAAAATCAAAAGAGAGGTGGAAAAAAATAAATCATTAAAAAAAAACAGAATCAAAACAAAAACAAAACAACAAATGAAAAAATAAAACAAAATAAGTAAACAGAGAACCTCCAAACCAATATTAGAAAAGAGTCATACTGACAACCAAACAATATAGAAAAAATTAAAATACATAAAAAAAATAACATTCTTCGAGATGACCTATGGAAAACCAGCCGAGGATGTCAACCCAGGACTCGTTTGAATTTCCCGAAGGCCGTAGAAGAAGACACTATTACTTCATGGCCCAGGCTCTATCAATTGTTGTATTAATGTTACAAACAAATTTGAAAACTGCTTTTTTAAATGATTTTTGATAACAGTTTGAGGAATTTTCTTCTGAAAATGTATACTCGGGGGGTTTTTAGGGTCGCTGATTACGAATCCTAGATCAAACAACAACAATTGACAACTGCCAACTGCCAAAAAAGGGTGGTCACATTTACGAAGTGACACGAGGTCTTAGAAAATATTGCTGGTGAAATATTTTTTAGTATTGCCGAATACCAAATTGACATCAGAAATGCCTCTTGACTGTTGACAATTGTCCATACTGTCAAAATGACAGAATAAATTGCTTTTTCGAGAAAGTGATTTGTGAGGAGTCGGGGTGCGGAATCCAAATTGGATACTGAGAATAATTTTGGGGTAGCGCCAAGAATGTTTCAGGAAAGACCAAATTTTGACTAGCATTTAGATTGAAACGTGTTCAGTGAACTTAGCGGCCCAAAATGAAATACTTGTGAATCAGTGATTCGGTTAAAAGTCATTTCCATTTTGACAACATCGACATGACAGCTGTCAACTGCCAAAAGGCATTTTTGATGGCAAATTCGAGAGCAGCAACATCAAAAATCCATCCCTTGAGTTTAATTATTTTGACAATATCGATCCCTTTTTATTTTCATAATCTCGATATGACTGCTGTTGACTGTCAAGAATTATTTTCAAGGACAAATTTGGAATTCCCACTCTCAAAAAACCTCGGAAATTACTTTCTCGAAAAACCAATTCGTTCTATCATCGATATGACAGTCATCAATTGCCAAGAAGAATTTCTGATGTCAGATTCGGAATCGGTGGTGTCAAAAACCCCGTTACCAGCAACATTATCCAAGATTTCGAGATGCGCCATTAATATGATACCGTTTTGGTAGCTGTTAACTGTCGAATTGTATTTTTCCTCAGATTCGTAATCAGCGACCACGAAAAGGATTCGTAGAGGAAATATCACTATTCTCATGAAAAATATGTGCAATAAAAGGTTTTAGGTCGAGCATCACGAGCAAAGTCTTGGGTCATTTTTGCAGGGCAGCAGCAACATTTTGGCAAAATAGTGCTTGAACATCCTATTCTCAAGATTTGTCCTTTGTGACATTTTGTTAAAATCAGTATAATTCAAGATTTTGCCATTACAAATAAAGAATTGCGTAGATTTAAACGTTTCCATAATTACGTACCTTTAATTTATTATTGACAAATTAGCGTATAACATTGTCATCGGAACTTTTACTTGAAAATTAAACATTTTGCACTCTCTCTCTCTCTTTTGTATAACACATAATATTTGTCGGTAATAGTCTTATAACTGTATTAAATTGTTACCATATGGGAGATTTCCGACTCGATAAATTGGGCTCTTCAAAACGTGAACATTATTGTTAATTAATATCAGCAATTTATTACCTTTACGTCGATTTAACGACCACTACCAGGAAATACAAGTGAAGGGTTGTTATTTCCCGTTTACTATATATGATTAATGAACAAATCGCTTAAGTGAGCCAAATAGGCAACATTAAAAACGTCAGTATTAAATTGAAATTGAAATATGTGTATGTGCACCATGGATTTTAATAGATTCTAGTTGCTTGGAACGATAACAACCTAAAATAACCTAATAATACTCAATTAGTAATTTTTAAATTATAGGCTGATAAAAATTATAAAAATCCATATAGGACTTTTTATCTATTTGTAGTGGTTTTTATGCACAAGAAATGTAAATGAATTAAACATAAATGATACATTGTACAGAATATAGAATAATACGTTTGAGTGTATACAGGGCGTTAATGAACTTATGTCAAAAATTTAAAGGGGTGAAAAAGGAGCAAACACACAGCAAGTAAATATTTCGCATCCTGTTGTATGGCGGACATTATGAGAATCTCAGGTGTTCCATTTCATATTCAACGTGTTCAAGCGCTTACTCTTGATGATTTTTCACTACGTCGAGGTTTTTGCGAATGGTTGCTTCAGAAACATGCAAGAAATCCTCAATTTACAGCGCAAATACTTGTTACAGATGAAGCATGTTTCAGTCGAAATGGTGTACCTACGTAACGTCCACAACACTCACCACTAGACTATCGAAAATCCACACGAAATAAGTCGCGGTACCTTTCAGCAACAGTTTTCAGTGAACATGTGGGCCGGTATCGTTAATGGAACTTTAATAGGACCTTTTGAATTACCTAGATGCTTAGACGGTCCTTCATATCTAGATTTTTGCAAAATCGGTTGCCGGAGTTAATGGAAGATGTTCGGCAAAATATGTGGTTACTACATGACGGAGCCTCTTGCTGAATACGCCGCGGCAGACTAGTTAGATGCCCCCCCCCACCTCTTTCCCCCTGTCCCTGGACCCTACCCCTTTAGTCTTCTTTTTGTGGGAGTATGTGAAAAATGTTGTTAGAAGTTCGTGACATCGACCAACAGCGACATGGTATTGCGGAAGCTTGTAATACGATTCGAGAGGACGTGGCAACGTTGCAACGCGTGCGAGCGAATTGGATACGTCGCGCTGAAGCTTGTGTGCAAGCAAATGATGGATACATCGAACATTTATGAAAATCAGCAGTTATCAAAAGGTGGCTCCTTGCATTGTTGAGGTAAGTCGGATTTGAAAATTACAATTTATTCAACATATTCTTTTTGATTATCGATATCTCATGAACTAATGATCGTACAGCGCACGGAGGGTGGATTTTTGAAACTTGAATCAATCCTCTTCAAGGGCCTTTTGCTATGTTTGAGAAAGTAAAAATTTATACTCGGCATTAATTTGAAAAAGTGCAAAAAATAAGTTTTTCTGTTGTATTGGGAAATCAACGACTACTTTGCAAATATTGCGAAAATGTTTATAGTTTTTTTTTAAAATCGATCGGTCGAACCTTTTTCCTTTCCTCTATCGTCAAAGTGGATACTTTCACGTGCTCTTTGGCAGGTGGCACCATCCACATGTCATCCAAATCCATGCCATCCAAATAAGGTCACAAGAAAGTTCAATAGCTCTCGATATCGTTTTCCATTGACAGTCACTGCGCTTCCATCCTCATTTCCAAAAAAGAACGAACTAATCACCCCACCAGCGTAAAATCCACACCACACTATCACTCTTTGGGTACACACTGTAATAAAAAGATTGGTAAAATTCCTCGAACTTTTCATGATTCGTCTGTCGTCATGGAATGTTCAATTAAAATTCATGTATAATCAATATCTGCATATTTTAAAGGTTTTTTTATACAGGGTGATTCATAACAATGGGAAAATCGAAAGGTGAAGATACTACACGTGAAATGGTGACCATTGGCGCAAAACATGCTTTATCCGAAAGTTGATAGTTTCGGAAATACAGGGTGTTGTTGGAAAGTTAAAATTTTAAGTCGTTTTTTGCTTTTATTCTGAAAATATCTAGGTTAGGAAATTTGTGAAACTATATTTTTTTAAGCGACGAATAAAATGCGTGTTGCAATTTCAGCATTGCTCATAGAGGGCGTCACTTACGACCAATTTTACTGAAAATTGTATGTCTAACATAAAACTTGATCCAAAACCTGAAATAACAATTATTTTTCCATTAATTACGTATTCATGTTTCGGTATCTCGATCCGTTTTCGAGAAAAATCGATGTAAAGTACACTGTTTTGATAAACAATTAATAATAAAACAAATAAACTACGTAATTATGATTTAAAGTAATTGTTCGAAGAATTCACCGTTGATACACTTTACACAACGTTTTCTGACAGATTTTGGAGTTAGAAATAACATATTGATATATATTGTATGATAGTCTTTTTGAGGCTTTTGCGTCGCTTGAGCCGTTGTATAGTTCTAATATTATTATTTTAGGCGATTTTAATATTCCGGGTTTTTCTTCTTACTTGTTGAATGATCAAGCTGACCAAACATTGCTCTCCCTCCACAATTTTATGAATTGTTTTAATCTAGACCAGCATAACTCTGTTCACAACACTAATAACAGAATTTTGGACCTTATTTTAAGTAATGTTCACTGCTCTGTTTCTCAAGCTCAGGGGTTGTTGCTACCGGTTGACTTACATCATCCTGCTTTTGTTGTTGACATAGATTTTCCAGCTGCTGACAGTGTTAATATCTTTCCTTTGAACAGAGAAATAGGTTATTTGAATTATAAGAAGGCTGACTTCCATAACTTATATCATGATTTGTCTTTAGTGGATTGGACCATTCTATCTTCATTTACACATGTAGACAATGCTATTGAAACTTTTTATAATATATTGATTGGTATTTTGACGAAACATGTTCCCAAGAGTAAATTTTCAAACTATAATAGGAAATTTCCTAGATGGTTCACAAGAGAAGTTATTTCACTTTGGAAAAGTAAAAACAAGGCATATAAACTGTATAAGTCCACTTGATCTCCTTTTGATTTTGAAGAATTCAAAAATATTAGAGCTTCTTTTAAGAGTCGGGCGAGCATTGCCTTTACTAATTTCATTTCTGATGCCGAGCGTTTGCTGAAAACTAATCCAAATACTTTTTGGTCATACATAAATTCTAATCGTGGTACTACACCTATTCCATCTACCATGATACTCAATAATGTTAATATTGATGATCCGCAGGATATTATAAATACGTTTGCTACTTTCTTCTCTAACGCTTTTGATTCCGTAGACAATCTCGATGTGTTGTTTGATGATGCACATATTTCTGCTCTTCATAAACCCAGCATTTCTGAGTCGGATGTACTCGCTGCCATTAAAAGGATTAAAGCTAATATGTCCATGGGACCCGACTTAATCCCAGCCTTTCTTGTCAGAGATTGCTCAGCGGTGTTTTGTAAACCTTTGGCGATTTTTTTAGACTTATTCTAACATCGGGTAACTTTCCCACTCTATGGAAATTGTCATTTATAAAAAAGAAGCTAAAAATGATTTTGCTAATTATAGACCTGTTTCGATTTTAAGTAATTTCTGCAAGGTACTGGAGGTAATCTTGCATTCACATATTATGCATCATGTATCTAATATGATTGTATCTGAACCACATGTTTTTGTTCAGGGTAGATTCACTATTACTAATCTGGTATGTAAAACACAATTTATATCTGAAGTTCTCGATCGAGGGGGTCAGGTGGATGTCATTTATACGGACTTTTCTAAAGCCTTCGATAAGATTAATCATGCGTTGCTCTTGCAGAAGCTTAATCGATTTGGGTTTGGCACCGACTTGTTGAGTGTATTTAGATCATATTTATCTGACCGGTATCAGTTTGTCCAATTTCGAGGTTTCATATCGAACAAGTTCTCTCAGACGTATGGTGTTCCTCAGGGTCCGATATTGGGCCCTCTTTTATTTGTGTTGTTCATTAATGATATTGTTGAAGATGTAAATGTGCATTACTTTCTGTATGCTGATGACGTCAAATTATACCGTAGAATTGACAGCCCTAATGATTGTGGCGATCTGCAAAACAATCTTTTGACCTTCAGCAATTGGTGTAATAACAATAGATTACCTTTAAATGCATCCAAATGTAGAGTAATGTCTTTTTATCGCTTATTAAATCCAATTTTATTTAATTACATGCTTGACGATTGTGTGCTCGAGAGGCCTGATTTTGTAAAGGATCTGGGAATTATTTTTGATTCAAAACTTAGGTTTGCGCGTCATATGGAGGACTGCATATCTCGGGCCTATAAGAACTTGGGGCTTATTCTGCGCAATGCAAGGGATTTTAAAGAGTCTACATCGCTTAGATTATTGTATATAACTTTCATTAGATCTAAACTTGAATATGGCTCTGTCATATGGAGTCCGATCTATGAATTTCAGATTTCCGCGATGGAAATGGTTCAAAGAAGATTGTTCAAGTCGGCAGCATTTATATTGGACGGTGTTTATCCTGCGCGAGGAACACAACAGGCTATATTTTATAACCGTTTCGAATTGCAAAGCCTAATTTCGAGGCGTCAAATGTGTTGTGTACGGCTTCTCTTTAAGATTGTACATTATTTAGTTGTTTCCGATGCTTTGCTGGCGTATTTGAATTTTAGGGTGCCTAGGCTTAACAATCGATTTAGCAATGCATTCCTTATACCTCAAGCCCGTACCAATGTATTGTTAAAATCTCCATTGTATCAAATGATATATAATTATCGTGCCGTTGAAAATGTTTTGGACATATTTTCATGCACACTTGCTGATGTGAAGCGCTGTTTTTTGAAGCTTTTCTTGCTTTCTTGCGTTTGACCTATTCCTTTTTAAGTTTGTATGATTTATACTTTTGTCATATAGGTGTCCAGTTTTAATTGTGTTTTTTTTTAATGTAGTTATTTATCTTTTTGTTTTGTGTATTTTTATCATAGTTTTACTTATCCTGTAATTGGGCTTTTGTCCCGTTGGATATTTTATTGTAATAAATAAAAAAATAAAATATTGGGATTGCATCTGACTTCGTTGGCAGCGATTTGTATTCTTTGCCACAACTCTTCACGCGAATTAATAGATTCTTTGTAAACTATAATGGTCATCTGGTTTCAATTCCTTGATAAGCTGAATTTTGAATCCGCTACATTGTGATTTTTGCAATATTTAATTGCAGTGAGTGACAGCGCACTGAAGTTACGGGAATTTCCGCAACACTATCAGTCATTGTAACAGTATATTCAGGTGAACGACCTGTTTTTTTATTGTCTGCAACCGAACATGTTTGTTAAAATTTGGCAACTCACAGCTGTTTCATTTGGGGCATTACTTCTACCGAAAATTCCAAGTAATTAGCGCACAGTCTTAGCTACACATTCTCCGAACTTGTAATGAATTTTTGTGGGACCTCCTTTACGATTACAAATAGTATATTTCTTTTAGAAAAAAACATGAAACCTCAATTTAGCAACACGAATGAAAGTTGTTCCTATATAATTTTACTAGCAGTGACAGATCGTAAACTTAAGGGCACAGAAAATCTTACAAATGTCCCTAACATTCTATATTCATCTATATACTTCTCCTTCCCCAATAACTTTACATAACTGAAAATAATTTTTCACTGACACTAGAAGTAGAACTGAAAGGTGACAGCGGCTGTAAATATACCAGAGGTAAAGCTGAGTTTCTCTTGAAGTCTTCTATGATGATCGCAGGGTCTTATAATTTAGCGGTTATGGGAAACTGTCACCTGCACATTCGATGTGCCTCCACGTATGTAATCTCTTCAGATTGCCCTTTGGGGAGTTTACACAGTCTTATCGTTGTTTAATCGATTTCTACCTTAATTCCTCGAATATGCAGGGACAGGAGGCTGAGGCATTACGCCCCTGAAATTTGATCACGAATGGGGCACCATCCCAAACACTACTTAATTTTTTAGGAAATTCAACTGAAGAATATTCCAAATAGGTCTCTAGTTTAGTACAAATCGGAGAACTACTGTTGGTGAGATATAAATGATGACATCTAGCGGCAGTGCTTCAAAAACTAATCAAAAGATGATTTTAATAAATTGAGATAATTTTTGATGTTGCAAATTAAGTAAATTATATTCGTGATGATTGCTTTACTCCAAATGTTTTTCTCATTGCTTATAGCATTAAAGTAGTACTCAGTAACTGTAATAAATTATAAAAAAAAACATATACCTTAAAAAAATTTGTATCCTGTGTGAGGGTAAGTAGGGTAAGTACCCAGAATATTTTTTGCAGTTTCTTCCAGGTTTTTTCATGATAATTTTAAATAAAAAATATGTGTAAAGAACAATCAATTAAATATGCCTTAATACTTAAGGGTGAATTTTAAAAATGACCAAAAGATATTAATTTTATCACGATGTTCGATTACCCAAATTTCAAACAAACTTATTGCATTAAATTTTCTTCAAGCGAACTTGTTTGGTTGAAACTTCATTTGGAAATAGTAAATAAAATTGCGAGATTTAATGTTTCTATTTATTGAAAAAACATAATGGGATGTTGAATTTCTCGCTGTTTTTTCGTAAAAATACTTTGTTTAAAAAAAATTGTAAAATACATGTCACTGAAAGCATTGTCCATCGCTAGCTACTACTTTTTCACATCTTTTTGGTAGAATTTTAATTCCACGTCGGAAAAATGACACGTATTTGGAGGCCATTCAAGAGTCAACCCTTTTTTGGCATCTTCATAAGACTAAAAGTGCTGCTCAGCCATTTCATATACCACTGATTGGAACAAATGATTACACAGCCCAGAAAGATAAGACCATGGTATCCATGTGGTTTTGGGGTCGCTAAATTCGAATCCGGTGTTCGTTTGACACGATTAGCTCTGGTTTAAGGTCAGTTGAAGGTCAAATGTAGAAAATCAATTGTCAACAACCTAAACCTATGTCTCTATTTTTTAACCTATGTATCGTTTTTGGGGTCGCCGAATCCGAATCCAGTGTCGGTTTGACGCGATTAGCTCTGGTTTAAGGTCAAGGACCATCAAGTCCAATTATTTATTGGTGAGTAAAAGCAAATATTTCTTTATAAAGTGACCAAGCTGGCTGATTCTTGATGTATTTTCGTGTGGTGAATGCGAATCCGTGGTCAAAATAGCTGTGTCATCCTTCAGTCTTCAGAAAATCGGTGAAGCACCTACTTAAGAACAGCGATAGCGACACATACTGCTTAAGCGACATCTTACGTTTTTACGCATGCTGAACACTTATCCGTCATCAGCAGATCGAGCAATTCGACAACGACGCGGCGATTAACACGAGGTACTAAGTTTTCCAACAACGCAATTCAGTTGGTATCTGGAATTCGACCGTGTCGGAGTGTTTTTTACGTACCACTATTTCCTTTTCTTTAGATGTTTCTCTTTGGTTTTTTAAAATGTCATGTTATTAATTTATGGGGAGTTTTGCCGCAATTCTACTAGAACTCGACACATTTACCGTCGACGTTTCCCCTGGTAGGTCCCTAAGAGAAGAACATTCGTTCCAGTTTCACAACGTCTTCTTAAAACTGGTAGTGATATTCCTCGGCCTGAAAATCATGGACCAAACCGACAAGTGGATGTCAAAACGGAAGCACATAAAGAAAAGAAAAATAATTACAAAAATTTACAAGGAACATTAGAAATATAAAAATAATATTTCATCAAATTTATAATATAATTTTTGATTGACTCTCTGTGTGCCTATAGATTATAATAAGACAATAAATACGGGCAAAAATAGCATGATAAACCATAAAAAAGAGAGAGAAAATTTAAAAAACTTAAAAAACTGGACTTTTTGGTAAGTACTTAAATTATTTTTAATACGTTTGATTATTTGGACGACGTGAATCTTTGGGTATTTTAATTACATATTTTTCAAATTTATAATGTGATTAAAAGTTCCTGTTTTCAGATATTCATAATTACTAAAATTCGAGCTAAAATTTAAGTTAAAAACTGGAAAACAATTGTCTTGAAATTTATTAAATGTTTCACAATAACAGTTGTGTACATTTCTTTATTCCGCAGGACAAGTTTGCCGCGCGTACACGTAGTGTGCATCAGCTGTGTAGCATTAGGTTAAGTGCTGTTGTCACGTTGTGATGAATCTCCCCAATATTAATACTCGCTGCATTTTGAAAACTGTTACGCCCATGTAATATGTAACATTCGGAAATGCCTTTAATGGCAACAACTGTGAATGGAACCATGTTTATCTGGTTGCCTACATTCATTTTTCAAAAATCGTCATTTATTTATAAATAAAAGAGAATATTTAAAACGTAGCTTTTAATTAACTCTAATACACTGCTTATAATACTTTGAACACATTAAATAGTTTATGAACACCAGATGTTTTACTGTTAAAGGATACTAAGACATACCGGTCATTTGTTATGTTCGCTTTAAAAAACTTGCAAATAGTGAATCAGGCGCCTTTTGTTTGTCCTACCAACCGTTCTTCGTAGTTGTTTCTTTAACCTGGGTATTCTAGTAGGTAGTTAGTTTTGTCTAAAATTTATAGTTTGTTTGTTTAAGTCGTTTTCACCTATAGAATTCACATTAGCACCTACCTGCGAGATCTAAGTTGCATAATGTCCATTCAGGAGTTTGTAAGAGTCATCTGTGCCACTTAGTTTTGCGTAAATTTATAGATTGTTATACTTGATGAGGTATTTTTATTTATACGCTTTTGACATTCTCCTGTTTTGTGGTAAGAAGTTTGACGACTGACATCGGCTGTCAAGTTGAGGAAAATTTAGATTTCTCACTAGAGATTGGTATTTGTGAGTTCGCGCGTTTTGGGCAGTTTCGGGAAAAATCAAGAAGCGGGGAATAGAGAGAAGGCATGGTAGGCAGGTGTTGGCGTTGAATGTTGCCCCGGATTCATTCCGAAAACCATGCTGTAACAATTCCTTATAAGATCTGAGGTGAGCCTATTTTTTATTTTCAAGTTCTTGTATTTAACGGTTAAAAACATTCTCCAGGTGTCAGGGAGCTACATTATTTGTGTCAGAAAAGTACGCTCATCTACCCAGTCTTTTGTGTAAGACCGGAGAATTTTTGCGGTGCCGACACGAATATGTTGTCCATCACTCCCCAGTGAAACCTGGAGCATGTTTTGCGATTTTGTATAGTATCTGCCCAAGCTAACCGAATCCTCAAACGTTACGCCATCGTCAACTTGCTTGCTCGGAATTTGGAACAAACGTTGATTGTGTTCAGGCCCGGACTGCGCATTTTGGCGCACCCCTGCAACTTCCAACCGACGAGTTGCAGTATTAGTTTTTCAGTTTTTGTCACCTGGACAATCACTTCACAATTTAGACACCTAGCCCAGTCATTATAGACATGAAAGAGCCTGTTTCGGGAAAAAAATACTATTAGAAGTTTCTCTGCGGAATATTGTTCAGAAACCTGTTATAAATAAAATATCAAAAAATCAACTCGATGCTAGTTGGGAAACTTTGTTTTAACAGTGGTAAAAGTTATTATTCATTGCGAAAAAAAGTTTATACAAAGAAGGTAGGTATTAAATAAGCCTATAAAATGAAAAAAGTCCGATTAAATTCCGATAATTTGTGTGAGCACAAGAGCTCAAAAATGGTCGAAAATTGCCGTTTTTTTCAATTGCTAATAATTAATGCAATATTGATCGCAGACACTTGTAATTCAGGATTTTTGAGGCTTTTTACACCCTTAATAAGTGGTAAAAATTTCAGCCCGAAAGCTCCATTGGTTTGGCGTTGGCGGAATTTGTTATCTAAGAAGATGTTATTTTTCAATTCATTTTTCCCAAGCTCACAGGCGTTGTAGGGTTTTGATCATTAGTTGTTTTTGTACCTAAATAGTTGTATTGACATAGACATTTACCGAGAATTTAGTTTTTCAAATTTAATTTGTTTAAAATTGACTTTGAAAATATGTAAATTTTATTAAATTGTTAAGATAGGTAATTATTATAAAATAAAATAGTAACCTCTTTACTTTAGTTTTCTTCGAATTTTAAAAAAAAATCGTTGTTGTAAGTTGATTAGAAGCTGAGATAATTTTTTTTATTTATTTAATCGCAGTGACCTTAATTATTAATATTAAGAGCCGAAATTTGGAGAGAATATACATTAAGAGCTATATTTTCATGTCCTACATTAACATTAAGGTGAATTCAACTATTTAATTTCGAAAAAGAAGATAGCGGCGATGCGTTCTATTACTTGGTCTAGCGAACGAGTGGGGAAGGTGAGGCTTAGCATGCGCGCTTAACGATGTAATAAATATTAACATTTTTTCAGTCATTTTTAAACAAATTAAATTTGAAAAATTAAATTATCAGTAAATGCATATGTCAATACAACTATTTAGGTACAAAAACAACTAATGATCGAAACCCTACAACGCCTGTGAGCTTGGGAAAAATGAATTGAAAATAGCATCTTCTTAGATAGCAAATTCCGCCAACGCAACGCCAAGCTAATGAAGTTTTTGGGCTGAAATTTTTACCACTTATTAAGGGTGCAAGAAGCTTAAAAAATCCTGAATTACAAGTGTCTGCGATGAAAATTGCATTAATTATTAGCAATTGAAAAAAGCGGACAATTTCGACAATTTTTGAGCTCTTGCGCATAAACAAATTATCGGAATTTAATCGGACTTGTCTTATTTTGCAGATTTATTTAATACCTACCTTTTTTTGTATAAACCTTTTTTTCTCTATGGATAACAGTTTTTTTACGCCAGTCGAAAAACCACTTTTTCATAATTTTGACCATTGTTTTAACAAAGTTTCCCAACTAGTCTCGAGTTGATTTTTTGATATTTTGTTTATAACACGTTTCTGAACAATATTCCGCAGAAAAACTTCTAATAGTATTTTTTTCCCGAAAAAAGAGCTATAATGATTGGCCTAACCTGTGAGTACTGTGTTTATTACTTCATTCGGATGCAGTATCCGGAACTACATGCCGTTCGAGATGGGATTTCCTCAACTCTTTGAAGCCGCATCTATAAATTGAATATTGTTACTTATTTACTATTGCCGAATTTTTATAGAGATACTCACCTATGCAATTTGACCTTATATTTTTAGAGATTCAGATTTACCTATGTAGTTGAACCCTATTCGATAAAATTTAATTAAATTGATTTATGTAAACTCCATATACAGCTGTCTATCGAGGAAGTTTCAAATTTCAATAATGGCATGAACCTATAAGAGGTCACCTATGAATTTTAGTTTAGGCATGTAAGTTAAGCTTTCGCCTTTTCAATGTTAAATATCTATAAGCGGTTATAATCGTTGGGAAATTCATTATAAAAATCTGATATATTAATACTTACCTATAAACATTTCGATAATTGTTTTTTTGTAAAAAAAATTAAATTAATTAATTGTTTGTTATCTATTCGTTAAATTATTACTATTCGAGTTCTATTAACTTTATACATTTTACTCATTAAATTAGTTTAATACCTATTTCGAGTTTGGTTGGTCTGTTCTTGTCTTTTTCCCCATTCTGTCGCTTAGGTGGCTGACGCCAAAGTAGTTCTGATCGCATCAATAAATAAATATAAAAAAGGTAACAATAAAGACAATAAGCAACTCACACCCAGCCCCGACTATAAGAACAGCCGGGACAGTGCCCAATTTCTTTATCTAATAAAGTTGGGGTCACAAATATACAACTTTTTTGTTCATTTCCTACAACCTGCAGAACAGCAAAAATGCAAGATACTTCTTTACACTTCAGCTACGTGTTTTTGTATTAATTATATTTATGTACCTTTTGCGTACTCAGACTTCTAATATCATAACATAATAACATTGTTTGACTTCATGTAAAATTTTTTATAAAAATGTTTTGAATTTGTTTGAATCAGCTCGCCTTTTACATTATTTAAGATATTTCTTCCCCAACTGGTGTGTAACATCTTGAAATGCGATTGCTGAATGCACTAAATATGATATATCGCGGACATAAGCGGAGTAGTAAAAATAACCATTCTAATATCCAATTTTTAGAGCCTCATCTATCAGCGAGAATTCGCAAACTTTGGAAAACTACCATTTGCCTCATCGTAAGTCCGAATAAATTTTAACACATCTGCTATATAAACGGAGCTTGCATAAGTATTTTACACTTGTCTGTTTTTTAATATAGATGTACGTAGCCATTGTTCCCATTTTGCTCCTTAATGTTGTTTTACGGTAGTTTAACGGCACCTTTATCTTTAGAAATGAACGTGAAATATATCTGCATTGCGAGAAGATATTCTCTTTTATATTTTCTTAATAGAGGAGCCATAAAGTTTTTTAAAAGCAGCGCCCGCCGCTTACGAAATTATCTTTTATCGTACTAGTCTCTTGTAAATAGAAACAAAACTTTGCAGAGTACCGACTAAAGTTGGCAATTTACAATTTGTCTTTTTGCTGTTGCTAATCTCATTCAACGTACTGAAATAGTGGTAAAAAAATCAGCAAAAGTGTCACCTCAAGTCGTTCAATTGCTAAAAAATACCAGCAAAAGTCTCATCTCAAATCGTTAAACTGTCAAATAAATCCAGAAATAGAAAATCGAAAATATGATCTCCAACAAGGAGTGCACAAGTGCCTTCTCAAAACGTTGTTTCAACGCCTATGAGGATTTTTTTTATTAATATGTACATGTTTGTATATTAATATATGTATATTGTAACAGGTAGAAATTGAATTAAGAGTTTTTAATTATAAAATCTAATAGAAGTTAAATTAAAATACAACAAATAATGACAAACTAGATAGATGGTGACAAAATAGTAAGGATAATTTGGGTGACAGCGGGATGAAAAAAAAGTGACAGTGTATAATGATATGAAAATTATAATGAAATCTCAGTCTAAAGGAATAAAAAGTGTCCACAAAATAATGTAATGTAGTTAAAAAAAAAGAATAAAATGGTATTAAAAATGGTAAATTAAAAATGTATAAATTAAAAAATAATCTGATTGGTTGAGATTGAAAACGATGTATTAAGAAACATTGTAATTAGACCTAAGAGTGCGGTGAGAAAGAAAAAAATAAAAAAGTGGTGATCGAGGAGACAGAAATAAATAATTGGAGAATCAAGAAGTTAAAAAGAGGAATTAGAAGATATAAAAATCATAGCAATTAAAAGAAGTTTAAAATAAGAAGAAGTGAAATAAAATATAGAAGATAAGAAGAAGAAAATTATATGAACTACCAGCAAAGAAACAAGTGCTGAGGAGAAGAAGAGTATTTAAGAAAAATAATGAAGCATAAAGTTATTGCGGGATATTTAAGAAACGATAAAGAAAGGAGAGAACAGTGAGAGTTAGGAAATAGGAAAGAAAATTAGGGTGAAGTCTAAATTGACAGATAACTAAATATAGTCATAATACTGTTAGGTTAGTAAAACATCATTTTGAATTGTCGTAGCCATTCAGAAAAGGAGAGGAACAATAGGAGCAAGGGAGGTGATTCAGACAGTGGCAGTCAATGGAGTGGAATAGGACATAGAAGGAGAACAAGTCAAAATAGAGGAGAATTCGTGTAAAAAAAGGAAGGAGAAGAGACAGGAGAGAGATTACAGGAAGGACATTGCTATTGAGAAAACCATAGACAAAAGAACAACAAAAGTGTAGACATAGGTAACAAGAAACTATAAGTTTATAGAATAAGAAATTAGAAATAATTTAGTTCAGGTTAGATCGGGAATTAGGAAGGATTTTATAAATTTATAACCCGTTAGTACAATATACGAATTTCAAACTCAATTAAAACAATAATAATAAATGTCTTTTATTGCAATTATTTAGCTCAAGTACATATACATGTAAGCAAATAGAAAATAATAAGCTTGTAAAGGGGCGAAGTGTCAGTTTAAAACTGCTTTTCAACTTAACCCCTAGAAACAGTATGAATAAACAGAAAAAAATAAATAAATGAAGAACACAAAATACCCTACGTATAATAAAATCTCTAAACATAATCCCTACAGAATATGAACATAAATTTAATAATATATAGATACACATATATATGAATCAAATAAAAAACTCGTAGTGACAAAGTGACAAAAAAATTTTTTAACGACACCCTAAAAGACAGTTTAGTGACAGCAAATTATTAATTAGTATTAAAATCGTCCAAAAGAAATTGCTTTAACTTTTTTTTAAAGTTCAAAATAGTGTATGACTTAAAACAAACGGGCAAAGCATTATATTCTTTACAGGCGTGATAGATAAAACTTCTAGTATACAGGGCAGTGGCGTGGCGAGGAATCTCTAATAAACGCGAATAACGAGGATTAAACGTCGAAGTGGCTTTATGAAGCCTCTTAAATTTTTTATGTAAGTATACAGGGCATTTTTGCTGAAGAATTTTATGAGTTAAACATAAAGAGTGCAACTTACGAGAATACGAAAGATTAAGAAAATTATGTTTTTTAATTAACTCAGTAATTCTTCGTTCAAATCTTCTAATTCCATATGCAAATCTAAAACAACTATTTTGAATTCGCTGCAAACGCTGAATATCCGAGCGTAGTAGAGCTGGGCCATAGATACAGTCACAGTATGAGAGCTTTGAAAATATTAAAGAATTACATAAACTGATTTTTAGAGATGAATCCATGATGGCACGATGGGGATAAAGTTGCTTTAAGGTATTATACGATGATCGACACAGATTGTTTACATGCTTGGTAAATCTTAGCTCCTCATCAAACCAAAGTCCCAGGTTATTACACTCATTGGTAAAATTTAAAGAAATATCTCCTAATTTTAAATTCAATTCCATTTTCGCCATATTACGTTTATTTTTAGGACCAAAAATTATAACTTTAGATTTGTCAGGATTTAGCTTCAATCTATGAGCAGCAGAGATATTTAACAATGAGTTTAAGTCGTAGTTAATACAATCATTAAAAGCAGCTAAGTCCGTAACACGACAATTGAGATACACTTGGGTATCATCAGCGTAATGATGCACAGAACATTTATTCAAAAATGTAAAAAAATCCGCTATATAAATAGAGAACAGCAAGGGCCCTAAAATGGACCACTGAGGAACCCCATGAGTCACTGGCAAGACGTCAGACACATTAGAGTTTATGATTACTTGCTGTGTTCTGCCAGACAAATAACTAAAAATGTAGGTAGTAGCACTATTATCAAAGTCAAAGTACATTAACTTTTTACAAAGGATAGAGTGGTCCAATGTGTTGAACGCCTTGCTATAATCTAAAAGAATCAAGGACGTAATTAAACCATTATCAGTGGCGTTATAAATTTCATCTGAAATATGTGCTAATGCAGTAGTGGTACTGTGCTGGGACCTAAAGCCGGACTGAAAAGAGGGGATAATATCATCAAAAATAAACTGCGACATTTGTGTTTTCATAAACATTTCGAGAACTTTGGAGATGGTAGGCAATACTATTTTATTTTTCTTTTAATAAAAGCAAAGAAACAAAATTAATTACATATTAAACATTTTCTTCATAATTAATTTCAAAAAGCTTTAGAACCGACTACTGAGATATCAACATGCTCTATTAAAATTTTTATTCTATAATTTGCAGAAAGTACACTAGTAGTCTAGTTGTCATTAAAATTATTAGATTTTTAAAGTATAATAAAATTATAGTTTGAGAATAATTAAAAAAAATATATAATAAATAAATATACATTGGAAGATTCAAAATAAAATTAAGTGACATATAATAAGAGCTAGCCTGGTAAGTATAGAATATATTTTATTGTGATATTTTTTAAGGATACCATAGGATAATTCAAAATTTAAATATTTTAAATACATTTCACATGATAAACAAATCTTTATAATACTATAAATTGGCGCTTAACATTATTTATTAAATAAACTACACAAAACAAACCAAACTAAATTATAGTAAATTAAACACAAATATATAATTATTTATAGTATTATAATATATTATATATGTATCTATAATATATATGTATGTATATTAATATGTTTTATTAATTGATAAAGCGACACATTTACGAAAAAATAGAAACTCTTGTATAATTTTTGTATCTATGAATTTTTGAAAAAATTGCATATATTATTGCACTTTTGTTTACTTTTTTATATGAGGAACTACAGATTTTCAAAAGAATTTTAATTGGGTTGACAGAAAAAATAACTAAAACTGAACGAAGTTGGTATACAAAAATAATAACAAATAGGTATAAATAAATTAAACACAATATTAATAAATAAATAATAACTAAAACTTTATGTTATATTTAACGGAGTTGCAAATTAGATTAGAGTAATTTTCAAATAAAGGAAAATGTGCATTTATGTTTACAATCTGATAGAAGAGACTCATCAGTCTTTCTCACTGACAAGTCAAACTTTATAAGTGACTAACAAATAATAAATATATATTTTTTTAATACAGGCAAC
The DNA here is from genome assembly GCF_000390285.2 of Anoplophora glabripennis. NCBI lineage: Eukaryota > Metazoa > Arthropoda > Insecta > Coleoptera > Cerambycidae > Anoplophora > Anoplophora glabripennis. Next base: position 553,377 of record NW_019416400.1, on the reverse strand, counting down.
ATTATGTAATATTACTTTGCTAAAGTTTTTAAACAAACCTGACGTACTACAGGAGTCGGTTATAGAGATGACACTGATTACAATTGTTGCAAACGATTTAGAATAACCAAGTAAATCTGAACTTACTGGTTTATAATAATAAATTAATTAAAATTTTCGGAGTATCAAATTTAAACTGTATAATTACAGAGTACGAATCTCAAAAATTCGCTCCAGTTTCCAATTGGGACACCGAAGCCACCAAAAACCGCCCCGTGCAGAGCCGATCGCGGCTGGTGCGCGGCATGGGAATTGGTATATTCACCTCAGTTTCCAAAATTTCCCTTGTCGCGACAAAAACTGCTCCGAAATGCCCCAAACCACTCCAGCCGCAGCAGATAATACCGCCAGAGGCCAATGCTGTTAGCGAAGACACCGAGGAAGACGACCAATCATATTACCAATATTCACCTCAGTTTCCAAAGTTTCCGCCGCTGCTCTGAATACCGCTCTAAGCAGCCCCAAATAACTCCACCGCAGCAGATGATACAGCTGTTGGTGCAGCTGTCGTCAAGGGCATGATCCATCCATCATCCATTAAGGATGAAATGTCGCTCCAGGTTCGGATTTCTGGAACCAAAAGCTTCTCAACTCAACGAAGTCTGAATTCGAAGGAAACAAAACACCACTAATATATCCATGAAACCACACGCAGAGCGTTGGTGCGTTCAAGTGGCTCGAAATAAAAAGGAAGGCGAAATTCAGAAACGCGAATGGTGCCGATCTAGGTAGGACTTCTCACGAGGGCCATCTGAGGACCTGCCGTACCTTGTGACTGAACGTCCACCCGATCAGCCTGAGGTTCAATAAACAGCGTTCCAAACCTGGCCAGAGTTAGTTGTTGCTCTAAATTCAGATCAAAATATGTCCAATTTATTTATTGTCATTATATCTTCAAGTAATCAATAAATTAATTAGCTATAAAATATTCCTCGAGTTATATTTCTCTGCAAAAAATATCGAGCTCAAAGCTCCCATAGCTCTTCATACCATACCTATGGTACCTAACCTTAAATCTACCATATATCCAGCTCTAAAGCAGCTGCCACATATAGGTCCTCCAAGGAGGCGCTATGAAAAAAGCTCCTCAAGCTTACAGGCGCTCTACAGCGGCCTCAACAACATAAACTTTAGTGCATAGCAAGCATTCAGAGACAGTGATAAAGACACAATAGTATCAGACTCGTAGTACTCCATAAAAGTGCAAAACAGTCAGTTGAAGCCCTCATAAACAAAAATTAAAGCAAGTGAAATAAATGCCCAAGTGCGTCTTTGAACCAAATTAGAATGTGTACTCATTATCTCGAAGCAAACCACGTTCCTCGTCGTTAGTTGAGGAAGAGGACGCACGAATCTAGAAACCCTCTTAGGTGAGTGGGCGATCAGTCTCTCAGCACCGCAGGTAAAAATGAAGTCGGACCCAATCGTTCTATTGGATTCTATAATAAGGATCAGCCGAAGCCGGCGATCAATCAAAATCCATGTTTTTTTGCATGTGATTATAAAGTAATACAGTACAGGATTAATTTATTTTAATATACTCGTAAATACCCATACAAATCATTTCTTTACTAAAAATTCATATTTTCTACCTATATTCAAATAATCGTTGTTAAATGAATTCAAATTCGCATTAGTGGAATTAAATCGTTTTGTCAGTGATTTGGAAAATTGCTTTTGTTGGAAGATTATAAAATACAGTAATTAAGACTTCGTTCATTATACCGTATCCAATATTAAGGGCCTTTTCACTTGAATTCCTTGCTGAGATCAATTATTCAGTAGCAATATTAATTTTTATGGGAAATTAATATTTCTAGGGTTTTGAATAATGTCTTCCTTCTTTTTTTTTATTGGGCTTTGCATACGCTTATACCAACTTCTTTATTGGATAAAAAAAGTTAGTTGGCTTTTAGCTAGCAATACAGCGTTGTAATCAGTCATTATTCCTAAGTAGTTGTTCTTCTAAAACGTCTCTCAATGATCAAACACATAAGAAGAAGCAAAGTTTAGGTTATGGTAAGAAGAAGAACGAGTGCGTTTTCATTAAGAAAGTAAACTCCATTAGACGAAAATCCTCTTCAAAAGCTTTGTAATGCAGATTACAGCGTCTCCTCCTAAAGTTATGGACATTACTCGTAACTTACCATTTTCACTTCTTTATAGTTTGGATAAAAAAAACTCCCGTGCAGTTGTCAATCACTGGTAAAAGTTATGGAAATTCGCATTAGATTTTCATATTTATAACGGTTTTTTTATTCAGGAAAAATGTAAATAATCCCTAAACTAACATTATATGTAAATTTTTATCTTAATTTCAAAAGTCAACATACAGGGCGGTCCAATTTCCGATGCGAAAACTTCAGGATGAAATGTTTCGTTAAGGAAATACAAGGTGTTCAAGATTGGTTTAAAAACAAAATTTATTAATTATTGTCAAACGGCTAAAATTACTTCAATGAAGTTTTATAGACGTTAACTAACATCGACGGAGCACGTTTTGCAATGAAAAACATTATTTTTAGTGTTGCCAGTGGCGTCCGTACTAGCACGTTAGTGGATATTTGTAAAGAAAAAATTGGTCAATTTGGATGAAAAAATCTCTTTCGATTTTTCTGTACGGCTCAGTATTTTCGAGTAAAAAATCAAAAACACGCTATGTAAATGTAATTTAATTTTTTATGTTAATGAAATTTAACTGTAACAGGAAACACAACAGATTTAGTTAGTGGTGTACAGCAACAATAACAACAACAAAATAAAATGAAAATATAAATTAAAGAAATTTTTTAAAATGTAGTCCACCCACCTCAATAAATATTCGACATTCTAAGCAAAAAATGTTTTATAAGAATTTTTTGTACAGTCATTACTTTTTGAGTTATTTGCGCCTAAAGAATGCATGTTTTTGAGCCATTTTTTCGCAAATATTTCAAAAAATTTTATCAAAAAAATGACCATAAGCAAAAATGAAGGTAATTAAATAATTTTTGTATATAATCCGGGTTATGACTTCCAGAAGTTGAAGTCAATTTCGAAGATAGCTATAATCGAAACGTTCAAGGTCCTGTAGCAGAAAAATTAAAAGTTTTTCGAGGAAAACTTATTTAACACTTATTAACGTTCTTGAAAAGACCTTTAAATGGAGTGGTGGTAAAAGTCGTTAGCATGAAAACTAATGAAGTTACAATCAAAATAAAATGATTGTCTTGATTTTTGAGAAAAAAAATCGGTATTAAAATTAATGACTTGACGGGAAAAAAATTAAACGTATTCCTTCTGCAATTTACTTTATTTATGTATTAATAGTAGATTCTGGGAATTTGAACGATTTTAGAAGCCTAAATTTAAAAGTAAATGAAAATTTACTTTTGAATAAAATTTTTAAATTTTTGTAAAAATCGCCTTATTTGAAAATACTTTAATATTAAAAATTTTTGTAGGACAAAATTTGACTGAGTTATGATCGTTAGAAGAATAAGAATAATAGAATAGAATAATACTTTATTTTCCTTAAAGACACTAATACATAGTCAAGACTTACAAATTAAGAGACAGAGTAGGCAAAAATGCCGAAACAGTATAATAACATTTTTCCATTAAAAATTGCTTTAGAGCGCCCTTAAATAAATATACACTTTGCATTGATTTAAGTTCCTCAGGTAATTTATTATATATTTTAAGGCCCAAGCAGTCGGGAGAGTTAGCTGTTATTTTTATTCGACCAAATGGCAAATGAAACTCCATATTTTGTCGCGTATTGTTTCTATGATAAGAACTACTTAACATAAACTTGCTCTTCTTATGAAAAACGTACAGACACAATTATATTTTACTTAAAAGTGAATGAATGGCTGTGCTCGTGGACATCCCGCTGCGAAACCCATACTGATTCTTTGTTAAAATATTGAACTTATCAAGAAACGATAATAATCTATTTAAAAAACAATATTCAAATATCTTTGAAAAGGCAGCAGGCCCAGTTTCAGGTCTATAATTTTCGATATTACTGGGGTCACCCCCTTTAAGAATAGGTACAATCTTTCCGGTCTAATGGGATGTATTACACAGTCGATAACATGCCTCACTACAAACCTTTGTATATCGTCTGACCCAGACGATTTTTTATTTTTTAACTTTCTTTTTAGCAATTCAAGAACTTCAGGTATAGAGAGCTACTATTTTCCCTGAAATGATTATATGAATTAAAATTGTTTACCGCATTAGGTATTCGATCAACCACCCTTTGAGGGGCGTCTGTCTATGAAAAATTCATTAAATAATGAAGCCACCATTGCCGGTTCATCATAAGAAACCCCATCAACATTGAGTTGGACATTATTATGTGATTTATTACGATTACACAATTCAGATAGAACTTTTCAAGCGGAACGTGGTTGATTTTCTGAAAACATGATTCTGTTCTGATAATAAGTTTTTTTAGATTGCTCAACCAAATGCTGATGCCGCCACTTTTCAATGTTATAAAAAGGAGTTAATTCAGGGAAACTTTTCCGTAGATTGTAAACATTCTTTATTTGTTTACTAGCAGCTTTAACTTCATCATCAACCCATTTTTTATCACATGGCTTATTGTAATACTTACGAAGAGGAAAATGAGCGTTAAAATAATATAAAAATACACTGTTAAAATACGCGAATGCATCATTAATATGTTTTAAATTATAAAGATTATGCCAGTACTCATCTGAAATAGCTGTACGAAATTTTAAAATAGCTGTATCACTAAAACTCCTTCTCAAAGAAAAATTATTTTTATCAACCGTTACAGTACCTCTTATACCTAACTGACATAGCATAGTTCTGTGGTCAGATACTATATTGTCAAAAACACAACAAGGACCAGTAAATCTAAAATTTATAAAGATATGATCGATTGTAGTCGCGGTAGTCTCTGTTACCCGAGTAAGCCACTTCACTAAACTAACTAAATCAAAACATGCCAATAAATTACACAAAACGTTAAAATCCTTTGAATTATTAAAGGAGTCAATATTCAAATCACCTGTAAGGATAATTTGCGTATTCGCTTTACTTATAATATTAAGTACATCGGACAATTTGTCAAAAAATATATTTACATTACCCGAAGGAGACCTGTAACAGTTTAACAGTACTGTATCAATATTATTAAATTTCCAATTTAAAGCACAAATTTCAAAATGTTTTTCGACACAGTAATTTCGTAAAGAAGAAGCTCAAACCTATGCTCCAAAACTGCCTTTCCTGAGCCCTTTTAGCTTACAAATCTAAAAAACGAAGGGCTCAAAAAAACTGCACATCACAGAACTTAAAGTGCTTTTAATTCCCTGCAATATGGTTTTTTGAATAAATTTATAACCTTAAAATTACAAAATTTATGGTAAAAAAATTAATCGCATTTTTTCGGTAAAATTTTCGGAGCGGGTAAATTACCATCATCTTTGTGTATTTTGGAGCACTGTGAACTGATTTGAGCAAGTATTTTAATAATATACATACACACACGTATCCGAGTTCACATGTATGTGTACATTCGGAAATTGGCCAATAGGCCAATAGGTTGGCACCAAGCAAGAAATTCTGTATAGGCACAGGTTGGAAGCATTACTTACAATTAGATAAAGTGCATCCGCTACATGCAATGCAGTGCTTTCATAAATAAATTCTATAAGGAGTAGGGTTTTTCATGGGTTAAAAACTTTTTTTTTCTATTTTTGTGGCCATGGTAGAGTAGTTTTTAAAGATTTTTAAGGGTTAAAAAGTAATTAAATTTAATAAATTATATTAAAAACATGAGAGGAACTTTATCCGACATGAATTGAATCTTTAAAATACGTAAATCTGCGATTTTCGCATTTTTTTCGTACAAGGGTTGTTTTCACCCCCAAATAGAAAAAAGCATACATCTAGACAATACAATTTTTGAAGTGGGTGTCAGATGAGCTTGTATGCAAATTTTCAGGAAAATCCATGCTATCCGAAAAAATTGGGAACTTTTACCTTATTTTCGCCTTCAGTGACTGGACTATCATTCGGATTTCGCCGCATATCATTGCAGGGTTGCTGTGTCCTTAAAACCAAATCATCTCCTGTTAATACTGGAGTAGCGTAAACTTTCTCTGTTATATTTCTTCAAAAGTAAAAGTCCAGTGGATTAAGATCCGGTGCCCTGGGTGGCCAGGTTAATAGTCCAATACCATTAACCACGTCATGATTCATGTCATTTCACCCCAGCCGACCAATCCACAACGTTGCGGATAAAATGAACGTAACAGAAACCGTAGACGAAGATTACGAGATGACCACAGGCATGCACATCATCTACAACCCGTTCAGGATTTACAACCTGGTGGTGCTGAGGAGCGAATGAGATTTTGCCAGTGGCTTTTAAAATCGACGAAAGAACTTCTTGCACAAAATTCTGTGGACGGGTGAATCCTCATTCAGTAGACGTGGATTAACGAATTACCATATCTAACAACCTGCAGGAGTACATCGAGGATATACCCGTTAACTTAAGACGTGAAAGTTGGTTACAACTGGATGGAGCCCCCCCCCCCCGCATTTTGGAATAGCTGTAAGAGAATGGCTAAATACTAATTCACAGACCCACAAAAAAAAAGTTGAAAATGCCATAGACTAGACCCACCTATCCCTATGTATTTTGACGCGCTGAAACCGAATCCGGAGTCAAAATTGCTCCATCACTCTCCAGTTTTTTTAAATCTCGAAAAACTACCCCAAAAATACGGAAAATCCTTAAATTCTCGCTTGAGCACGGGTCCGAAGGTTGAGATAAACGTGAGAACCAGCACAATAAGACTATTTTATATGTATTTTGACGAGCTAAAACCGAATCCTCAGATACAATCCCTGTTTAGAAAATTCAAATTTAAGGAAATGGAACGCCGGTACCAAGGACGATGGGATGTTATATGATGGCAGATTTTTGTTGGATGCTTAAAAGGGAATCCGAGCCAGATAGCAGAAAAAGAAAAAGGTGTCCACTACACAGATCTTTTAAAGATAAAAGAGTACGATCAAAAAAAGAGAGAATGTTAAGATCCGAGACAATAACACGTGATTTTACGTATTTTTGGGATCATTTTCGCGATTTGTGATAGAGCAATTTTGGCTCCGGATTCGGTTTTAGCTCGTCAAAATACATATAAAATAGTCTTATTGTGCTGGTTCCCACGTTTATCTCAACCTTTCGACCCGTGCTCAAGCGAGAATTTGAAGATTTTCCGTGTTTTTGGGGTAGTTTTTCGCGAGACACGAGCATCTGGAATTCTTCTATTTGGATAACGTCTTCGACATTCGTAAACTGCCGCGTCTGCATTTCCATCATAAAATCCGTAACAAAAATGAATATCTGCGTGTTCTTTGTTATTAAAAAAACATTTTTCAATATAACACTAATATTAACGATAACAAAAACAATAATTACAACTCAAATTACTAGAGGACTAACTAAATGTGACACAATTACTTATTAACTTGATAAATAAATTTGTTGTTTTGTCATACTTGCTCAATTGTTTTTCAGAGATCACTTTCTTCGTACAGGAAAATTGAAAGAGAGCTTGAATGAAGAATCCAAAACTGATTGCTATTTTATGAAAAAGCAGTGGCGTACCAATTTTTTCTCCAGAAATTACAAAACAATGTTTTCAGTGTATAGCCCACACCGTTCGCAACATTTTTGTTAGCTCAGAGAAATAACTGAACAACGTTGATAGACTGTCTTCAATTTCGAGTTGTTTAGATATATTACGTTATTATCCTCTACTTCTCTGATTTTTTCCGCGCTTACATTATCCACAGAGCCCGGTTGAAATAAACACGCGCAAGAGATTCGCTAAGAGGTATTTTCCTTCATGGGCAATAAGTTTTTCATCAGTGGAATGGCTGGATTTTTACCCCAAAGTAAATGACTGCTTCCTTCCTCGTTCCGACATCCCGAACGCTTTGGTCAGGGCAGAGAAGTCAGCAGGCGCGCTTCTCGAGCACCGTATAGCCGTTAGAACGTCCTCTCGCTCGTTATACGCGCACAAAAAGCCGCCATTGAGGGCCTCGGCCCTTACAAGGTAATTGTATTCTAATGTTACAGGAAATATCCCGGCCGTTCTTTGTGGGCTTTTTGTAGTGGGCGGGCCTGGGGAATGTTTAATATCGCAACGCAAAAAAAGTGATATCATCTTAGGTAGGTTCGTTTGAATTTCGATTATGTGGCGATTTGTGTTAAGCGGGTGCTAGGGAATAATTTATTGGGCAAAAAACCCTCGGAAGTGCGGAAATACGAATATGATTCACTTATACTGAAAAAATTATTATCTAATATCAAAGTAACCTATAAGTTCAGGTTCGATTCGTTTTCAGAGCCACATGATAAAGAGTTATAGTCCACGGGCCCAGACCCTTTTATTTCATTGATTAATAACAAGCTGAATTTTGAGGAACAGCTTCGTTTTGACGAGACGCCCAACTTTTCCCTCTACGAAAATTCTCGAAAACGGTAGCTAATAAAGCGCGGGGGTGTCAAACATGTCGATTTGGTGAATGATCAATGTTTATTACTAACAAGTAGTTTTTTACTTAAATCGCATGATAATTGTATGAAAAACTCGAAAAAACTTTTGTCCTACACGTTCGATGGTTTTTCTGAAGCGTCTCCCACTCTTAATATGTCAAAATAATATGATCTTAGAAGTTATTAATAACCACCTAATTTTTTCACAGATGCTTGGTAATTATTATTATAATTCAGTGACATTTTTGTTATACACGTAAAATAGAAGGTTTTTCTAGTCCTACACTGAAAAAATGTCATTTTCACGGGTACAATTTCCTCATTAATAACTGTAGGACAAAGAAACCAAACGATATTTTAGGGAATTTTTAATAAAAAAAAAACTATGTCCTACAAAAAAATTAGTGTGTATTTCTAGTCCTACAAAAGTTATATAAAATTATTTAAAATTGAGAATTTCGAAATCAGCATTATATCTTCTTGTGATTATACATGTCCAAACTACGCCAAAATAATGCAATTTTTGCATCCCAAAGTAGAAAAATAGTTTACTAATCCCCCAGGGAGTTTGAGGAGGGGGAGTGATAAACAAACTTTATCCTTATCAAGCGCGGCCGAACTAAACCAAAGCGTTTTTTCTCTATGTCATCGAAAAAAGTGTATATTTAACTTTCTATGTACATGTGATCGGTATATGATGCCACAAAGTAGAAAAATAGTTTAGTAACTCCCTAGGGAGTTTAGGGCAAACTATCCTTATCGAGCCAGGTCGAGCCAAACCGATGAATTTTTTTTATTATATTTTAAAATCATATGTAAATGTTTTTATACTATGTTGTTTTATTTTTAATTTTTATTCTAGAAATTATAGAAAAATTTTTGAATAAAAGGTATTTTTGAGTATATTAAACACATGTATATTAAACAAAGAAATATACATTTTTATATCAAGTTTAAAGGAGTTACTTACTTAACCCGTTTCAGTAACTGAATACCTTTTAATATATGTTAATTAACTTTAAATTAAGTAAATTAATTAAATTTATATACTTCATATGTAGTTACTAATTTTCAAAATAATTAATTTTGCTATTCTACATTAACTTTTACTATTAAAATTATTCAATAACCACGCTCATGTGTGATTGTTCAGTAAACAGCTCCTTTATCTATTGATAAAATAATAAATTTTTGTATGAAATTAAAAAAATGTGAATTTATTACTATAAAATATTATATTATATTGTTTGCAAGCAATCAGAATAACTTTAGAGAATTTTTTTATTTCCTCTCTTTTTTCTCGGAAATTCGGATTATCACACAATAATTTGCATAAAACCTCCATAGTCACTAAAAAAAGCACAAAAACATGGACGACTGAAACACACTTGATTCTCTTGGAAAAAAAATCGTGGGCAAACCGCCAAAATAATCCTGATTGCTGCGGGAATTTTGAAATTTTTTATTTTCACCAATGGTGAAAACATTCGATAATTCATAAATTTTAAAAATAATTCATTATTATATAGATTATAAATAAGTTTAAAAAAAGATTATAAACTAATAATTTTTTTTATCATTTTTATTGAAAATTAAATTGTAAAACTACATAAGTTAGCTAGGGAAGGTTGGTGTGTGTAAGCGTATGTAAGTATGTGTCACAGGTATATATCCTTATGTAAATATTTATTTATAATACAATTCTCAACATCAATGTAAAGTTACGATTTCCAGTATAATTTTATTTGTTTTCGTTACTAGCTTCCACTTTTTTTGTAGGACATTGGTAAAATCTTGATTCAAACATTATTCTCAAAATAAAAAATCGAAAATTAGGTTGTTATTAATGAGAAAATTGTACCCGTGGAAATGACACTTTCCCAGTGTAGGACTAGGAAAACCTTTCATTTTACGTGTAGGACAAAAATGTCAATGAATTGTAATACTAATTACCAAGCATCTGTGAAAAAATAAGGTGGTTATTAATAACTTCTAAGATCATATTATTTTGACATGTTAAGAGTGGGAGACGCTTCGGAAAAACCATCAAACGTGTAGGACAAAAGTTTATTCGAGTTTTTCATACCATTATCATGCGATTTAAGTAAAAAACTACTTGTTAGTAATAAATATTGATCATTCACCAAATCGACATGTTTGACACCCCCGCGCTTTATTAGCTACCGTTTTCGAGAATTTTTGTAGAGGGAAATGTTGGGCGTCTTGTCAAAACGAAGCTGTTCCCCAAAATTCAGCTTGTTATTAATCAAAGAAAAAAAAGGGCCTGGGCCCGTGGACTATTACAAGTAGGCTACTTTTAAGAAGATGGGGCAACCACACATAATGTAGGAGCAACAATTCAATTCTTGGAAGAATTTTACGATAATCAACTGATTAGTTGAGGGTTGTGACCAACAAGGTTACCGGACCTAAGTATCTGAATGTACAACATCGAAGAATTAGAGGCAGCAATTATTCGAGAAATTAACAATATAATAGTAGAACAACAACAGGAAAGTAAATTTGTGCATAGTTAGTGAGGGGCATCATTTTCAACATAATATGTAATGATTTTATAGCAAATATAGCAACATAGCTTACTAATTTATGAGTTTGATTTTATTTTATACAGGACGTCCCGAAATTAATGCAACAAAATTTGGTCACAGATTCCTAAAACAAATTTAGGGAACCCGTATTTTTTATTTTTGCCAAGTGGCCCCCCTTTCGAAGTTACAGCCCCCTGAAATCTGCCCCTAATAATAATCTTTTTTTTATATGTCAGAACCCTATTGTATGAGAATCACTAAATTTGGTACAAAGGGCTTTTATGATATGTGACATCTGCTGGTGCTACACTTTTTGGCGGGAAACCCCCTTAAGAAAGTTTCCTTGTCTTTGGGCCAAAAAAAATCGGTCGCACATTTAAATTTCTTAAAAATTAGCTGTCCACTAGGAAGCCATTAAATTTAGAAACTTTTTCGTCCCTTGATACTTTTTTCGTAAAACGCAATGTTTTCGAGAAATATGTCAAAATGTGATCGAATGATCACATGTGATTCGCTATTTTCCTCAAAAACATTGCGTTTTTCGAAAAAATATCAAGGCATAAAAAGGTTCTAAATTCAATGGCTTTTTAACAAACTAATAATTTTTATGAAATTCAAATTTGCGACCAATTTTTTTTGGTTCCAAACACAAGGGGGCCCTCTAAAGTGTCTTAAGGGGATTCCCCGCCAAGCGTAGCACTATCAGATTCCACATGTTATAAAACCTCACTGTACCAAATTTAGAGAGTCTCGTACAACAGGGTTCCGAGATGTAAACAGACTATTCTTAGGGGCAGATTCCAGGGGGCTGTAACTCCGAAAGAGGGGGCCACTTGGCAAAAAGAAAAAATACGGGTCCCCTAAATTTGTCTTAAGAATCTATGACCAAATTTTGTTGCATTTATTTCAGGACACCCTGTATTGCAGCGAAGAGTAGTGGTTTGTAAATTAAAGTAATTTTTTTGTAATGCTATTTTATCTACATGGAATAAATTCAATAATAAACAAATGGCAGTGTGTTCAAAAAAACGCTCGGACACGTCGATTAGTATTTTTAGTTGCGCATTTTTTTTTTTCAACCAAAAAAATATTAGTCGTCAGTGACGCGAGTTATCAATCCTGACAAGATGCTGACTTTGCAACCCTTGCAGTTTCATTGTTCTGCTAAACTTATAAATATGGGTCAAGTTCATTGTTTAACCAGTTATTGTCTAGAGGTAATACAGAGCTCATACCTTTGAGATTATTGTATTCATTTTGACTTTAATTCATCGATACTTTTGTGAAAGTTTTTAAATAAAAAGAAAATTTGTTTTTAAAAACTAAAACCGCTCGGCACAAAAGTTATCTCGCGAAAAACAACTACTCCGAGGGCTATTTGCCCCTACCGGCATTGAATTACATTCGCGACACCCAGTACAACAGCTAGGATCGTTCATCAGCCGGTCCCACCAGGCACAGACCGGTTTCGGACTTATTAGTCCTCATCAGTGTGTCATAGGTAGGACAACCGATGAACGATCAAGCTGCTAAAAGTCGTAAACTCCCGACAAGAGGTACATAGTACGCGAAGCACAAAGGCTCCATCTATCGCGCTGACTTCCACTATGCCATTCAAATGGCTACTACTGACGACTTACATTGTGTTTCGCCCTCTATAGGCGACATTCGTGCAATAAAGTACCTGGCAAATTTTAGCAGGTCGCTTCCACCGTAGTAGTCATTTGAATGGCATAGTAGAAGTCAGCGCGATAGATGGAGCCTTTGTGCTTCGCGTACAAAAAATATTATTTATTATTTTTCGAGTGTGATGTAACGAATTTCTGTAATCAAATAATTTTCTTTTTTCAATGTTAATTTTTGCAATAAATCTGAAAACAATTAATATTTCCGAAACAGTTGAAGATAGGTATAGGACATTGAACATGAAATGTCTAAAATTTTCTGAAGAATCCAAAAATTGAATAATATACAGGGTGATGCATTTAAAACAAGAAAGTTGGTACTGACCACTGCTACATGACAGCCTGTATAAAACGTTTCTGTTGGAAAAAATGCGCAATTAAAATTACCAATCAACAGGTCCAAGCGTTTTTTCGAACACGCCCCCATTTATTTATTATTGAATTTATTCCATTTCGCTGATACGCACTGTATAATAAAAGATAAACTCTCTTATGTTTATTTTACTATACAGGGTGTTTTTGAATGGAGTAGCATAAATGATACCAGTGAATCTACATTTCAAAAGAATATGATCTGTAAAAAATCGCCTTAGTAAAATGTTCACCCCTGAAGAGATATGGGCCATCAAAGTTTCCAAAAAAATTATGAAAATTGGCTGTAATTTGAAAACCGAACGAGGTACAAATAACAAATTTTTTACAGGTTGTTTACTAATACAGATGCGAGTTTTCAACTATTTTTCGAAAATTTTAACTCCTCGAAAGGGGTTGAAATAACCACCCCTCAAGCCATTTTTTGCCATAACTTTTATATTTCATAAAAACTCGATATCCAAAAATACGCATTAGATAAACTGGTTCTTTTAGAAACTTTTACCTCCCTAGCAATTTTCCTTTAAAACTTTTCGTTTATTAATAAAAAAATATAATGTATTACCATTCACCTCACACCGTATATGATTGCAATCAATCAAAGAAAAACTAAGTGTGCTGCTGTCATGCCAGTTGTAACAATTAACTCTTCTGTAAGTTGTCACTGTTATCAGCTAAATACTTTTTGGGTGTAAATTAACAAGAATTATGCCTAATTTTACTAATGATGAATATGTGGACATGCTACAAGTGTTTTTTCTACGATCGTGTTCTTTTGAAATGTAGATTCACTGGTATCAATTATGCTACTCCATTCAAAAACACCCTGTATACTTAAATAAAAAATAATAAACTGTTATAGATTCACATTATGTTCTTTCTACTTTCATAGTAAAAATTTGTAATCTCCATTAATAAGTGAAGTTTGATAGTTTTCTCCTTTTAATAAAGTTAAAAGGATTTCAACCGAAAAACAAAAGTATCTTTCGGAAGTATCTAATACTAAATTATATGTATTAATTTTAATATCGATAGTTCATGTCAATCAATGTTAAAAACAATTTTATTTATTTACATGTAACCCCTTCAACCTCTCCGCTGAGGTTTGGGGATTTTCATTTGATATTACCAACAGTGGCTTGTAAACATCTATGAAGCCTCTGTATAAACTTGTCCATATCTATGAAATGTAACTAAACGAATAACAATTAAAGATATACAGGGTGATAATGAACTTATGTCAAATATTTGTACCACATGTCCGTTACATCAAAATGAGGTAAACACACGGATTTGTGTTGAGTAAAATGTAATTTTAGAATCTGACTTACCTCAACATTGCAAGGAGCCATCTTTTGAGAACTGCTGATTTTCATAGAAGATGTCAATGTATCCACCATTTGCTTGCACACAAGCTTCAGCGCGACGTATCCAATTGGCTCGCATGCATTGCAATATTGCCACATCCTCTCGAATTGTATTATAAGCTTCGGCAATACGATGTCGCAATTGGTCGAAGTTACACACTTCCGTGGAATACACAACACTTTTCATATATCCAATCTAACTAGGCTGCTGCGGCCTATCCACCGACCGACAAAAGTAATATTTAGAAAGTCGCGCACTCTCCGAAAAAAGTAAGCTTTTTTCTGTATGACCTTAAACCTCCGATACAAGTTTATGACATCAGTTAACTCAGTTTTTGCTCCTTTTTCAGCCCTTTAAATTTTTGACACAAGTTTATTAACACCCTGTATATTTATTACATTTTATGGAGTGCAGCGTTTCTGTAATCGTTTTTATTCATATTACGATACAAAGTAGAAAGATATCTATACCGTTGTTTAGTATAATACGCAATTGCAGCTACTTATTTTGTTTGAGGTTGGACGGGGTAGAAAAACCTAAACAATTAATAAATGAAAAATTAATAAAGTGGCGGCTCCGATCAATGTACATATAATTAAAATGTATTGGGAACAGGTTAGTGAAAATTTTATTTAGCTTTTTAATGTAAACATACGTCAAAATTATTAATAGTTTTTCACATTCTGTATAACTAGTCACTGATGACGCAACTGATTGATTTTTTTTTAAATTATATAGTGTCATGTATCAACTAAAACTAACTGGATGACTTCTGAAGAGAAATGTATTTGTTGGAACATGAAGTTCGAGTTTTGGGTTCTGTTTTAAACCTTATGACGTAACATTTTCTCCAAAAAGGAATGTCGTAAAGTCTAAGAGAAAAAGCAAACAGATTATCCTGTACAATGGTTTTTTATTGCAAGAAGAAGGAATAATCGTTTTGATTTTGCTACTCATTTTTCATGTAGTAGTAATTAAATTGATATTTATTTTCTGAATAAAGGAGCAATTAATTGCTGATCAAGAGATGTTAAAAAAAAACTAAAAGAACGTAAGAGACATAAGCCTGAAGTAACAGAAATAACCTTGTTAAAAAGTTGTCGTGTTTGCTTTTCTGGAATATTTCATGGTTATAGTAAAAGAGAGACTAATTTACCATCTACTTTTATTAAAATAAACAGGTACAAGCTTTTGCAGGAAAGTGTTTATTTTACGTTAATAACTTGGGCCCATTTACCCCTGTTATATGCATAGTTGTATTTTCCGTAACTTAATATAACAGCTATTATTTCCAAGAATTTGCACTACGCTATTAAATATTAACATTGGGTACATATTATTTCATCATTTTAAGCATCAGTAAATGAACCATCACTTTACTCACCTCGAATTATTGATCCAGTTGATAAAAGCATAAATGCCTCTCTTGACTAGAAAGGAAAGAAGCATAATATGGAAAGTCCTTCTTTAAACTTTGAATATGTTAAGAATTTTAAAACAGGCGGTAGTCAGCTTTTATTCAATTATTTTCATGACTTAATTCCCCGCTTCCAGTAAACTGTAGACAGTGAAATTATTAAATTTAA
This sequence comes from Anoplophora glabripennis, assembly GCF_000390285.2. Taxonomy (NCBI): domain Eukaryota; kingdom Metazoa; phylum Arthropoda; class Insecta; order Coleoptera; family Cerambycidae; genus Anoplophora; species Anoplophora glabripennis. Next base: position 537,242 of record NW_019416400.1, on the reverse strand, counting down.
AGTAGAGGAAGTTGCCCTTTTATAGCATCGTTTGCATGATTTTCTAGAATAGGTCGAGTGTATGTACACAATCCAACGGTTCTCAACCAACAAACTGATTCAGCTGTTAGTGACTATAGTATTAGATTTGAGCGAAAAGTAATCGAATGCTGATCACTGCATATACAGAGTGACTTAGTCATAATGTCATTAATTTTAATCACGTATTCGGAAGATCTAATAAATATCTTTGTTACACTAGAGACTACATTACACAATAGGTCGATAATTTTCTAGTAGGTATCACCTGTTTTATAAATCGGAGTTATAGCAGTTTTAAACTGTCATGGACATTCTCCTGTTTGAAAGATAACATTTATTAAATATGTTACTAGTTTAGTAATATTGTCAGATATCTCATTTAAAATTGTAGATGTAATACCGGCTATACAAGGAGCATAGTTTTTTAAATGATTTAATGACTAAAAATGCAGTAAAGCTAGGTTAGTAACCGCATAATATGGTTGACAAACAGCAGTTGACAGATATTTGACGACCTCGTTACTTTCGTGAGATTTTTTGTATTGCAACAGATTGAGCATATAAAAAGTTATTTTTAGAACTAATGAATTAGCGGTGTTTAGTGCAAAGCATTAACATGCCAAAACCTTTATCGAGTCCTTCATAAGAAATGAGGGGGTACTTAATAGTCAATTTTGTACAGAACGTGAAAATGGAGGACACTTCTTCCACCACTGTAAGAGACGTAACCTGTAATTGTTACACTAATTATGAATTTTATTTTAAATATTATTAACAATATTTAAATTTTATGAAAAAACTGTTGACTTAATGTCTAATAAAGTTGCGAATCTTATGTTATGTTAATCTGAGTATCCGAACAATCAATTATAAAGGACGTGAAGCACCTAGAGGTCCACCAAAAAAAAAAAGTCAACGGGAAAAAGAGATTGTAGATGTTGATGATTTTAATAAGGCTGCAATTCGGAGTCACAGATATAATGGTAGTTAGTTAAGCAACACTGATCAAGAAAACTTTTTTTTCCTTGAAACCATAAGAGAACGCTGCAGAATAGTATACATAAGACTCTAATAGGGCTTTTGTGAAATTTTTGTTGAATCTGAAATGTATTCTGACTAAGCTCAGACATTCCAATCTTTTGTTTGTTCAAATAAAAATTACAAAAAAAAATATATACAAAATAAGAAAACACAAAAAATTATAAAAATTGAAAGCAAAAAAGGAATACAAAACCAAAAAAAAATAAAAAATTAGTAAAATAGAAAAATGGAACACTTTCTACTATTACTAGGCAATGTATGTAGGGATGTCTCAAAGTTCGCGTCTCGGGCCCATAACAGACAAACGAAAAACGACAGTAAAAATCCGTTTAGTTGGCGTGAATCGGAACTCGCTAAGGTCCATTTTGCACTTGAAAAACATTTTTTTCTAAATTTGGAACATAAAGAAAATGAAGTCATCAACTGTTTTTTTTGACACACACCTATTTTTATGAATATTTTTTGTGCAGAAATTTTTTCTCTATCTCTTCTCCTTAAAAAGTTACAATAACAAATATGATTTAGTCAACAGTGCTGTGAAAACAATGGCTGAAACTGCTATCACAAGCCTGTTTACATATTAGTTCCTGTCAAACGCTATTTCTTGCATGATAAACAAACTAGTAAGTGGTTGCTAAAAATTAAAAAATGTTCACAACCAATAAAAAAGTTGACATAAATTTAATTCATGGTGATTGTCAGGCTGTTAACCCAAAAATATTTGCCAGATTAGAACGAATTTGCGTGCTAACGAAAATGCATTTTCATCAAGAAAAGGGAAAGGAATTTCAAAATCAGTATACAGAGTGTATCTTAAGTGATGACTTTAATTTCAAGGGGTGATTCCTTGTCATATTTTAAGCAAAAAAGTGCATATGAACATCGGTCCGCAAGTGCTTCGTTACCGAGATACAGGGTGTCAAAGTTGGGAAAATAAATCGCATTTTCTTAAATATCTTTCGACTGATTCGAAATAATTTAATGAAATTTCATACACGGGGGTTTTTTGGAATGACAAATTCAAAGCTGTGGTCAATTTAGGTGTATTTTTTTGAGGGCGCCACCGGCAACGATTTCGGCCTCTTTAATCCATCGCAACTTTTTTCTGCTACCCTGTATGCCATTTTGGACTAGAATAATCGATTCTCCTACCTTATCTGCTTAAAAAAGATTTTAAAGAAATGTTTTTTTGTTGAATACAAAAATTCCTGTGATAACAAAATTCCGATGATATTTGGCATTAAAAGTGACAAGATACTGTCAGTTGACTATCTTTTAGTGTGCAGTTAACTATGAATAACGTTGAACAAGCTCAAATACATTTCATTTATGGGCTAGCAGATGGAAATGCTGCACAAGCCCGTCGAATTTACCAGGAACGATTTCCCAATAGACCACTTCCATCAGAAAGAACTTTCATAAGGCTCCATGCTAGACTGTGCGAAACTGGATCTTTAAATGCTCACGCTGAACGTATTGGTAGACCGAGAACAATAATGACACCACAACTAGAAGAAGCAATCCTACAAGAAGTGGAAGCTAATCCGTCAAGTAGTACGCGAAGATTATCTGAACAGTTTAACATAAGTCATCAAAGTGTTTGGAGGGTTTTGCACACAAATTTACTTTATCCGTACCACATTCAACGCGTGCAACCACTGTTGCCAAGAGATTTTCCTGCACGGTTAGATTATTGTCGATGGTTTCTCCAAAAAACTGCGCAGAATCCCAACTTTACGTCTAAAATTCTGTTCACAGATGAGGCAACTTTTTCACGGGATGCCATCATAAACTTCCACAATAATCATTTTTGGAACTATGAAAATCCCCATGTTATTGGAGAACGTGGATTTCAGCAGCAGTTTTCGGTGAATGTGTGGGCCGGAGTTATTGGTGATCATGTCATCGGACCGCATTTTCTTCCTCCTCGACTGAATGGTGAGACTTACAGACAGTTTCTAGCTGAAACATTGCCTGGTCTGTTAGAAGATGTACTACTAGCAACCAGAAATGACATGTGGTTTATGCACGACGGGGCACCTGCTCATTTCAGTCTTGCTGCTCGCCAACATCTTAATGACACTTTTGCTCAGCGATGGATAGGTCGGGGAGGACCTCAGCCGTGGCCAGCACGATCTCCAGACCTAAATCCTCTGGACTATTTCTTTTGGGGACATCTGAAGTCGCTTGTTTATGCAACGCCAGTTGTAGATGAAAATGATTTAAGAAACAGAATTGTAAATTCTTGTAATGTCATACGCAACACTCCAGGAATTTTGGAACGTGTGCGACAGTCGATGAGCAGAAGATTACATGCTTGTATTGACAGTGGCGGTTCTCATTTTGAGCATTTGATTTAATTCAATTTTTATGATATTTCCAGCTCAAGTAAGTTTAAATGCGTTTTTCATGGAAACGGTTGCTCCTAGCTACTTCATTATTGGCGCCCTCAAAAAAATACACCTAAATTGACCACAGCTTTGAATTTGTCATTCCAAAAAACCCCCGTGTATGAAATTTCATTAAATTATTTCGAATCAGTCGAAAGATATTTAAGAAAATGCGATTTATTTTCCCAAATTTAACACCCTGTATCTCGGTAACGAAGCACTTGCGGACCGATGTTCATATGCACTTTTTTGCTTAAAATATGACAAGGAATCACCACTTGAAATTAAAGTCATCACTTAAGATACACTCTGTATAACGGTATTATCGTAGCTAAGGTATTACAATGTTTTGAGGAAAATCATAGAAATTCTATGACAAGCCACTTTTGCATTCAATTTAAAAGGAAGCTCTGTGCAAAGAATTTTGAGCCTCAGTGGTTACCATGGCTATAGGCTAACTAACTTGGACCACTTATCCGACATACATGCTGAAGAAATACTTAATTATGTAGCCCAAATAGTGGTTAATTTGGAAATAGATATGTAATAAACTCTTTGGACCGATGAGAGTCGTTTTATAAGTAATGACAAACCATATAAAAGAAACAAATATTATTAGGCTACTGAAAATCCACACTATGTTAATCCCATTCAAAATCAGGGCGATTATGGAATAAATATTTGATGTGGCATTATTGGAATGCTCATACTTTTATGACAAATTACAGTTTTTGCAAGAGGAGCTTCCAGCACTGCTTGAACATGTGTCGCTGCAGATCAGGTTGAATATGTGGTTGCAACATGATGGTGCTCCTCCACATAAAGCTAAAAGAGTTGCCGATATTTAAAAAATACTTTCGGATTGGATTAGAATTAATGGGCCTGTAAAGTAGGCTTCAATGTCTCCATACTTAACGCCCCTAGACTTTTATGGAAGTAAAAGATTCGACATGTTTGTGAGAATTTATCAAGAAAAACGTTGTTTAAAGCTATAAGGGAAGTTAGGAAGAGATTGGAAAAATTGGAAAGTAGGAGGCACATTATCGAAAATTTTTTAAAGTAATAATCATAATTTTATGTTTTGTTTTATGATTTATAATTAGTTATTGTTGTATTTATTAGTTACAATTAAAATTATTTAATATTTTCTATATTTGGCTATATTATTTAACCGTTATTATGTGTATTGTTCTGTTTCTTCGTGGAGTGAGCTTTTTTAAGAAGGACATAGCAACTAATATGTAAACAAATTTGTGACAGGAGCTACATCGATTGTTTGTCTCAGTAATGCTGATCAATTAAGTCATGACTAGTTCCAATACAATAGGATACATTTTTATATAATATTTGTTATTGTAACTTTTTATGGAGAAGAGATAGAGAAAAAATTTCTCTATTCTAAAATAGCATTATTTTTTCATTTTTATTTTCAACATCTTTGTTTTTTACCGGAAAAATGCAATTTAAATCGAGAAAACGTAAATGTGAATCATATCTCTTTTTTATTAAAGAATATACCTGAATCTTTTCAGAATCTTTAGAAGTAGCTTCAATTTTTTTTCTTCTTCAACCTCATTCCTAGGGTGAATCACTCCAAATCTATTGTACAACTATAAAATAATTCACCTTTTGGACTCTATAAGAATTTTCCATCATATTCGGTAGCTGTGTTCAATTCCTTTCGGAATAGGATATCGATTTTTTCGGATATGTTCATTGTCCAAAATCGCGAGGAGTCAAATTTTATACTTCAAAAGAGGTCTTTTTGACATCTGCTACCAAAATCGTGATTACTGATACTGAATCCTATCTATCTATCTTATAAACACTAATACGTATCTGAATATTTTCGATATTGTCCGTACCGTAGTAAATAATTACCGAAATAAAAACTAAAAAACATCGTATTTCCGATATTTCTTGCGTTATTTTACTGTTATTGTGTATTTTTGACTTGATAGTTATGTGATATATGATACATATTTGTTGTTTTCTCCAAAAACAACACATTTATATTTCTGAATGGAAAGCTCGCAAAATTCTATGAAAATTTACTTTATTATGGGCATTGGATAGATTAAATGGGGCCTTAAACGACCCAGTTCGGGACAAGTTAAAGGTTCAATGGGGGGTTAAATAGTGTAACGACGTTCTAATTGGGGTTTTCGGTATCATTTCTTCAATATTGAATTCAATATTTATTTTTTATCGCTTTTTGGAAAGGGAAGTGGAAAGTTAAGGATCTGTATGAAAAATTACGAAGTTAAATGCTTTACCTTATGTTAGAAAATTCCTTGGAACTCTATCTGCTCTAGCAAATGTTATAATCCATCTAAGTTGATGAAGAATTTCTTATTACTACTCTATTGCTGCCAATACATAAGGATGGAATCACAGACTTTTTAAATTGATAAGGCCATTCAAAGTAGCCTTATGTAAAGCGGAATTCGAATAACATGAGTACAATGCAACAATTAGAATACTTGTTTGACATCATTTAATAAGATTTTTTAAAAATTATATTTCTAAATTTGTGGAAATTAGCCTAATACATTTAAAATGGAATTAAAAAAAGAGAATACAAGTTACTGTCACTGATCTACTTTGCACGATACATTGCAATGACCTCTGATAGAAGTTCACATATACCAGTACTTAAAATATTTGTTTCACGTATTTACATATAAACTTACAAATAACGATGTATGTAGAGAAATGGGAGAGTATATTATTATTATTCCGCAAGAGTGATTAGTAAAGAATATTAAAGTAATGAAGAAACAGGGAATGGTCCAATGGAGTATATTTCTTTAAAAAGTTTGAACTTTAATAGAAAAGCAATTAATAAATTAAAACCAAAAAAATCAATGGGACATGATTGTATACCATCTTATGTTATTAAGGGATGTAAAGATATATTAATTTCTCCTTTTAAAATATTATTCAACTTAGCTCTAAATTCAAAAACATTTCCTGACTCTTTAAAACTTACTAAAATTATACCTATATATAAATCAGATAAGAAGAATAATATACGTAACTATAGACCAATAGCAATTTTGTCAAATATCTCTAATGTACTAGAAACAATAATATATGCTTACATTTATGATAAGGTTAGAGAAACAATATTTCCCTCTCGCAGTATGGTTTTCAAGCTGGCAGATCGACCTGTGGTAACTTAATAGTTTCTGTAGATAATGCCTATACTAATAAACATCAACTTGATGTTGTTTATACAGATTTTGCAAAGACATTTGATAAAGTTGATCATCGAGTATTGCCCCAGAAGTTAAGAATGTACTCTTTCTCTGAAAACTTATTATTTCTGACGACATATATGGTAAGCAAAAGTCAGTATGTTTCTATTAACAATTTTAGATCTGATTCATACACTGCTGCCTCAGGAGTCCCGCAAGGTTCTAACTTGGGGCCGTTGCTGTTCTTACTGTTTGTGGATGATCTAGCTAGTGGTATACATAAGACTTCTACATTATTGTTTGCTGATGACTTGAAAATATTTAAATACGTAGATAATTTAACAGATTGTATACAGTTGCAAGAAGATTTAAATAATGTTTTTAACTGGTCAGTAAGAAATAAATTATGCTTTAACATAAACAAATGTAAGCGAATGACACATTGCAAAAGAATCCTTTTAACTTTATTTACAGCATAGATGGTGTCCATCTGCAGGCGGTTGAAGTGGCAAGGGATTTTGGTATACTATTTGATTCGAAATCATCCTTCAATAAACATGTTATTGGTATTGTTAATCAAGCAGTAAAAAAAAATAGGTTTTATCATAAGAAACTCGCAAAATTTCACGTCGATGAAAACTTTAATATCAATTGCTATGTCAGGTCAAAGTTGGAATACTGCTCAGTAGTATGGAACCCATATTATGCCAAATATATTCAGTTAATTGAAAATGTACAAAAAAGATTTATTAAACATGCTACATATATAACTACTGGGCAGTATAGCAGAAGTCACAATTATCATCAACATTTAATTGCTAACAAATTATTAACCTTCCATAATAGGCGTTCCTTTCAACAAATACTGTATTTATATAAACTTGTAAACAACGTTACAAAAGATGAAGTATTACTGGGTAAATAAATATATCTATCTATCTCTATCCCTGTCAAAAAACAAGGAAATGTCGCACGTTTCATTGTGAGATTGTTAGAACAAATTATCAATTACGGTCACCTTCAATCAACATGTGCCTTAAATATAACTTACTGCAGAATAACTGTGATATATATGGTGATACGTTTAAAGTTTTTTTAAAAAGTTAAAATACTGATGCTGTTATTGGTCAATTAGCTTAGTAAACTTATAAGTCTGTCCTTAAGTATGTCCTTTTTCCCTGTTTTTTCTCTTTCTTATGTTTTTTTTTGTTTTGTATGTTTAGATTAATACATCTTAGGCTAAATATTTTATAATAAATAACAGTCTGTAATTGGATCATTGTGATATGTAGATAGTTCATCAAAAAATAATTAAATAAATAAATATTTTTTTACATTTTTACATACAAAATAATCATACTCTTCTAAGATATTTTGAATTTTTATACCATTCTATATTGAAAAAGTATTTTTTGATTGAAGACGGTTGCCCTTTAAAAAACATAGGCTCCTTTGCAATCCACTTTCATTCGAAGATAATGAATATAATATAGAAAAAAATTGTTTTATTATTTTTTTCCAATATTTAAATATAAATTATAAGTAAATTAATATACCTTACAGTACCAACAAACACAAAATTTCTAGTCACAGTCAGCTAATAAATACCTATTACATTAATCGAATTTCTAATTCATAATGACAACCTTCATTTTCCAAACATAAATTTACATTGCGTTTCATACACTCAAGAATGCATTCAAGTTCATTTGGTGTTATAATGTTTATTTCATGTTCAATTAATTGTTTACTTCAGGTGTGTGGAGAGGATGTTCAAATATCTTATTTTTGATATGGCCAAACAGATAAGAACCTAAAGGCGTGCTTCGAGCAGGCCACAAACCCCTAGTATTCAATATACCGCCATAAAATTCCTGCAGTTGTCTTAAAGTTTCTGCTGCAGTGTGTGATGTGGCACCGTCTTGTTGAAAATACCCATGTGTCTGACTATTTACATAACCAGATAAATGTACCCATGCTTCATCTGAATAAAACGTCAGGTCTAATAACATAAGTCAACATTTAGTTTGAAAAAAAAACACCAGACTACCTAGATACCCAGGGGTTTTTGGGGTCGCTGATTCTGACGGCGAAGTCGGTTAAGCTATACCACGTCAGGTTCAAGGTTATTTGAAGGTCAAACTAAGAAAAGGTGGTAAAATATCTGACTTTAATTGACCCGTTTTTTTTTTTTGAGGTTAGAAAAAGAACCATTAATGCTGACCGCGGATTCAAGTTGGGCGGGGTCTTAACTATATAAGTGAACACTTGAATATAGAAAAAAAATTGTATTTTTCCTAGCACTTGTTCATGATTTTTGCTATTTTTTATCATTTTTTTGAGGTTAGGATATTCCTGTGATGTGATAGCTCAATTCTGACACTGGATTCGTGATCAGGAGGCAAAAATACTACGGATAACATATGTCGTATGAAAAGGACAGGCTACTTTTCTTTTTTGCGTGTCTGTGAATTTAGGAAAACGACATCTTAAAAAAAAATCCGATTTACGGCGCCAAAACGTTTCAAGAATTTATGAAGGCACTGTAGAAATAATGCTATGAAAACAGAAAAATTGCGGACGTGAATTAATAATAATTGATTCCCCAGTCCCAGTTGGAGATTTTTCTTTGATAATTTTTGAAACACCAACTTAAAAAAATCAAACTTATTGGGCGCCAACACAATTCTGATCACGTGAGACTTGGGCATTTACCAAGGCACTGTAGTATTCCAACAGTATTCCGTCTATGAGTGTTTTATTGTTCTGCGCGGAATATGTTATTATCCCTCTTCATTATGATTCCGCATACGCGTCCGCAGTTATCTGCAATATTTACGGCCGGCATCCTTAAATTACGGGCCCGGATTTATGTAACAGGCCATGTTTCTTAGTACGGGGATCGATTTGAATTATTAGTCATCGATTGCGGTTGCGTGCAGCGATCGCCCCTTATATCGGAAGTATAAATAACTTAACACGCTGCCCGGCGAGCGGGTTATCTGCCGTATTCCTAAGCGGGGGTCAACGACTGCGAGCTATCGATGTCACCTGCATGTCTGGCGTGAACCCTTCGGCCTCCGCCGATGTTCTTTTGATGCTGTTCTTCGAGCGGACGGCTAGAAATTAGCAAATAATAAAGCTTGTGTCACATCCAGGCGCATTGATGCCTTACGTACGGAAATATTGATGAAACGTCATTAGTGGTCATTGCACTTCGTCCCTAAAAGTTGACAGTTCTGTGTCAAGTAACAAGAAACAGTAAAATGATATGCAGGATGTAAAAGAAATGATTTGGGTTATTTTAATAGGTGATAGATTGGACCCTAACGAACAAAAATATTACTTTATTTTAAAGGTAAAACTAATTTAAGTAAATTAAAAATATATATAAAAATTCTATCGCATGATGTCAAAGAATGTATGTATTTTGATATAAAAAATATAAGTACGCTGTCCTATTCCAACATTCGAATCTGAGCTACAAAGCCGATTACAAGAGATGTGGTGTGGCAATCGAAAATTTCGGGTACGACGGAGATGCCCGCGGAGATTTCAACCGCTCTCACGACCAGAGCCATATCAGACGACGTCGACTTAGACCGCTGCTGGTGGCAGAGCAACCGCTGATGATGTGCTGAGACTCAGAAAAACCGCTTCAGTTTGGAATGTTGGGAAATAAAGTTTTCCAAGTATGACTAAATTCGAAGGCAGAACAACAAAAAGAGAATAACTACCAAGACTAAACGACAAACCCAGATACCAGTATGGGTCGAATTCACTTCGGTAGACGGAAAATCTGCCAAAAGCCAAGGCCAAAAGTGAAATTCTATAGCGATGAGCCATGCAGGACCAGGGCGTGGGGAGTGATCGAACGTCAGGTCTGATATTTGGCCAGTACTTACAAGCTTTTGTATTCCATTTGCACTCATTCTCATATTTTGAATATATATTATAATAGAATGAGTTGAGGCAAGGATTTTAAAATATTTGTAACCTGATGGGGTTATTTCTTTATAGATTTATCTACCGTTATGACCAGTATCATAACGAGTCTAGATTTTAAAAGAGTTTACTATTTAATTCTCGAAGGGGAGTTTATAATTATCATTATACTTTAATTAATACGTGGGAAATGTTGCACGTTCAGAGAATGAATTTCAGGCACTTACCCTCTATTGCTTACGTAGAATGTAATCCAGTGGCTGGCTATACAGGGTGACACTGAAGTTGAGAGAAACAAAAGGAAACACCAAAACNTTTATCTACCGTTATGACCAGTATCATAACGAGTCTAGATTTTAAAAGAGTTTACTATTTAATTCTCGAAGGGGAGTTTATAATTATCATTATACTTTAATTAATACGTGGGAAATGTTGCACGTTCAGAGAATGAATTTCAGGCACTTACCCTCTATTGCTTACGTAGAATGTAATCCAGTGGCTGGCTATACAGGGTGACACTGAAGTTGAGAGAAACAAAAGGAAACACCAAAACTTTCCAGGTAGGGTTTTAATAACAATAAACAAAACAAACAAACAAAATAACGACACAACGGCTCGAACAACATTATTAATTGATTTACTTACATGCGACAGCGTACCGAGATTCAGGGCATGCGAGATTCATAGCAAAATTTGGAAAAAACTGTATCCATTATTAAATTTAATTAATTAGCCCGAGACTCTAAAACTAAGTCGACTGCTCAATGTGGAACCTAAGGTAGAAATGACTTTTTCGTAGATCTCTCCTGAATTCGACTTCGCTTTGATACGCCCATTTCTTGGATCCATACGTTTCTGTTCTTATCTTACTGGGGGGAACCCTGAATATCGGGACGCTTTGGCATAACTATGCCATGTTAATAGTTATCTAATTGACTGATTTTACATTTATCTAAATAATTTTGAGACTAAACTTACAAATAACCCTAGCCTTCCTCTAGTGACTCCGTGTAGTAATACGGGACGGACCAGTCGATCTCATTTAATATATACTTATAGCTTGGAAAATCCGCCAAAAAAACAGCTACTTTACTTATTACTTTCTCTTCCTCACAACATTCTAAGAACTTATTCTTGGAATTCCTACGTTCTTTGGAATGCATTTCGCGCGTTATTTGAAATATTGATTTTTCTCTTTATACCTGCTCAACACATGGCCCCGACAGTTTAAGTGAACTTGTTAAAAAAAATATTGTTAAATTTCTCCGGAGGACGACGCTAAACCCACTTGAGAGCTCTCAACTTTCGATAATTAGTGGGACATGAAAAGAAAAAGTGTTGTGTAACTAGGAGAAAAAATAATAAATGAGATCGATGACAGCTAGAATATTTAATAAATAAAGAAGATAGAGAGGGAAAATAAGAAAACGGTTTCGAGATTCATGTTAACTGAAGATTACGGAAGATACAAACATAAGTAACTCTAATAACGAAAACAAAGTTAACCTGTTATAGAGAATAACTCAGATTTGAGACGACATCAATATAACCCAAATCACCGGAAGGGATTGAAAGTATAAAGCAATAAGCAAGATGACAAGACAACACGGAATAATATGACAGACGTTAAGTAAGGAACATAGTGTTAGAGGGTGCATAATAGAACCAGAGGTGATCAAGGACTAAATAAAAAGAAGTTTAGTGTATCGGACAGTGTAAAAAGGTTTAAATAACTAAGATTATACAGATTTGTATGAAATTTAATACGGAACATCCGTATTTTGGAGATTATTGTTTAATTTAAGTTTTAGTATAGAAATTGGCGTAGAGTAGCTAATCACATTATATTTCTTTTATTTAATCTAAAAATATAGTGGATGATAGTAGTTATATGAGTTTGAAATCATTTTTATGAGAAATGTAGTAACTGTGGTCAAGTAAACTTAAAATATAAATATTTTTTTCTTTCTCAATACCAATTATCCAAATTCATTGATGAATATAAAATTTTAAAATCAAAAATACAAACCTTCTCAGAACCTCACGCTGAGGTAAGATTGCTCATGTTAAATTTTTTTTATCTTATTATACAAATTTTTTGAACAAAAAAACTCTAAAAACATTAAACAAAATTTAAAATTTAATTACACAACTATATGCTTATGTGACCTGGCGCCCAAACAAGAAATAGGACATTGTGAATAAGAAGCAAAGTAATATAAGCAAATAAAGGTAAGAAAAATTATGATCTCACAAGAATTATTACAATATATTGTTAACATATTATTGAAAATAATAGTATATTAAACAACAAGGTTTGAAAACGACTCTTTGCACACTCGCTCGTGTGCAGAGGTTTTCAAACGAGTTTTTTACGATACTTTTTATACGACTGCAAACAGAGACCACAAAAATCAAATTTTAATTTAAATCGTTTTTATTACTAAAATTGCCAACGCATTACCAAATAAATTAAATACAACTTTTAATTTAACTTGTTTTTATTAAGAAAATTGCCAACGCATTAACAAAAGAAACTAATATTTAATATTTATGGTAACATTTGAACATTCGTTCAAGGTTACGCTGGGAAAAGCAGTATTATTGTGCACCTTGTTTTCGGTAATAGAGAATATTTTTGGTGTCGTGTATTTAGTTCAGTTTTTCAGCGTGCGGTCGTTGTTTTCTTGTTGTATTCCAGTAGACGATCGTTGTTCTGGTTCTGTGGCAGCAGAAGACACTGAAGACTCTATCTTTTTCGAAACTTCCATTTTATTTCTCAAACAGTCATCAATGTAGCCTTCGGCAACTGTACTGGATTTCCACCCTCCATGGCGTTTGAGGGCAAGCAGATTTGAGCCAGAATTGACTAAAATTGTGGCCGATGAACGCCGAAAACAATGTCCCGTGTAACTTTCAGGATTCTCTAGCATCAAAAACTTGGCGATTTCCCTAGCCATGTTTCCAATTTTGTTGATGCCAACGTTTTGGCTTGAACATTTTCCGTTTTGATAGTTTAAAGAAAACCTGCCTATCTTCAGATTAGGAGGACGAAGAGCACAGTACTTTTTTAAGATAGTGTAAAAGTTTCCTGTAATTGTAAAACACCTTAGTACCTTTGTTTTTGTATTCTTCACTTTAATCAGCATAGCACTGCTGAAATCTTTGGTGTCTTCTGTTTTGAGATAACATAATTCCTCCCTTCGACATGCCCCAGATAGTCCAACTGCCACCACCGCTTTGATAAGTAAATATTTGTCGTCTGATGCTTTCGTCAAAAATCGGCAAAAATCATCTTCTGTGAGGATTTGGGACTTCTTTGGGACGTAATTTTCGGATTTTCGTTTGATTAGCGCTTGCAACTTTTTATAGCTTCCAAGATCTATGTTGTGATTGGCACTTAACGTTGACTTGAGCATCGAAAAAATAGTCCACAACGTCGAAGATTTATATTTCTTAGATAGTTTTTCAAAATACACCATTACTGCGTTTTCTGTGAAAATTTGGACATTTTTGGCTAGTAGCCAGTCCATAAATCGGCTTAACTCAACTTCATACCTGCTTCTGGATTTTGTGGGCAGCAGTTCCGAACATATTTCGCTTGCTTTCTGTAAAATCTCATCAGAATCACACATTTTCACACCCAAATTTCGGGAATTCACAATTTTTGAAGTATCTAATCAACAAAATAAAGGAGCCGTGACGGTTGCTATGAAATTCAGCCAACTTGAAACATTGCATAATTTGGGTGACAACATCAAACAAAAATCACAATCTGGAGACGCGTGTACATAGATGACATAACCGTGTGCAAAATGTTTAGCACACAGCGTGTGCAAAATACCGTTTTCGGAGCGTGTTTTCCGTGCGCAAAACCCTCTTTTGCAAGGCAGTCGTCTAAAAACAAATTTTCTTAATTGGAAACGTTGTCAAGACCTAGATTATTGTCAAATTTGCTGAAGAATTTCTATTCCTAAGAAATAAAACCAAGTTCCAAGTAGCCCAAAAATTTAGATACTCGAAGGCCTAGAAAAGTGCTCAGGCAAGACAAAGCCTAAATGACAGTAATAAAGACAAAATTATTCGAAGTTGTGTATCCAGTTTATAGGCAAATAACAGTGATCGTATCCTACTTTCACCATAGACATCATAGAAGGAGCCGTGATAGAAAGGGGTCAAAAAGTGATAATATCCAAACACAATATCCTGACACATTGTTAAATCATTAAATAATGTTCTTTGTAAATAATGATCTTTAGAAGAAAAATGTTTTACTCTTGTTGTTTCAACATCACTTTTAATAAAGGCTTTTAAAATAAAGTAAACTTTCAAGGGTCGGTAATTATAAAATGTGTTTAAAAATTTTTTTATACGATATAAATTTCCTAATTATAATCATTTAAATTAAAAGGCAGAACTAAGATAATCAGCACAATTTGGTTACGTGTATGTAGCACATTGGTGCAATTCATCCTTTTGGTAGCCGCGTTTGGGGGAAACCATCTACATAAGTACGCCTTGGATCTTAAGAATTACAACAAACCTCCTAATATTACAACATATTAAAATATTCAGTGTTACAGTCTTTCCGACCTCAATTGAAGTACCAAGAGTTTGGCGCTATGTACCAGATATGGTCACTGATGCAGCAACTCGCCATTAAAATATTTGAAAAACTTGTTCCCATATTTATTTAGCCATACCCATATACTACCTGTATATGGGTATGGCTAAACTGGCCGCCCAGTTGAAGAATGAACGCGTAGGCAAACGCGGCACAAAGACAGCCGCACTGGGTGACTCGACCATAAATTCAGTTGTCAACAAATAATGTTTAGTAGTGCAGTGCAGCAATGCGGAATTTGGTATGATTCAGGTAATTTTAATTTATTCTAGGCACCGTCTATTAATCATTCATATTACAATTGCGATGCGAACGGGAGAAATAAGAGATATATTTTGTTTCCTAATATTATTACAACATAGCATATTGGAGACCTTTTGAAACGGAATAAAACGAAATTTACCATCAACATAAAATTGTTTGAGGACATAAATAACTAAAATATGTTATTGGTCAAATGAACATACAATAGAAATTTTCTACACATTATATAAAAATTACTATAATTTTTTATCTTTAGCAGAAAACCTTTTTAGGGACGCCTATGACACACATAAAATTTTATTGCTAGGCGTTTTTATACATGTTCAACTTACTCCGGAAAGACTACACTGAACCTGATAGTTATTCTGATACTAATGTGGCAGATAACTAAATATAAAATGAAATGATAAAATAAGAATTAAGAAAGATATAAAATACGCATTAGTACAATATAATCACTGTCTCTGTCGTACAGCTAATTATCTACAGTAGTCAATGCGTTGTTGTCAAATGTACTCTTTTGTGAATCGACCAACTCGTGACCATGATCATTGTTTATTTATTTATTTTTTAATATTAAATTAATCATTTAATTATTAAAAACCAGAGCATAGCTAATTTTTTGTTTGTTTGGGTTCAACCCGTCACTTGTTAAAACAAGGACGGTCGATCTTCCTGCACCCTCTAAAACAAAACGAAAACATCAAAGAAAATAAATAAAACAGTAAATGATAAGTCAATTTTGCATTATGAAATATGTGTATTAGTAACTTTATCTTCAAGGACATTTCTAGCATAAAATAAGTATTCACGTTTATCATTTCTCAGGTGATATTCATAACTTTGGACACATCTGTTTCCTAAAGCAGTAAAAACAAAATAAATATTGAATTCTAGGTCAAGAATGGCACCGCAAAACCCCATGGGAATGCTGTTAACCCTTAACTTGCCCCGAACTGTACTCTTTAAGGCCCCATCTAATGCGGGTAAAAACGTAAACTTTCATAGAATTTTGCTAGTTTACCATCCAGAAATATAAATGTATAATTCTTGGGGACGAAAAGAAGTATTTGTTATATGTGATATAAATATCAATCAAAGAATAACAAATTGTAATAACTAAAGAAAGAAATGCCAGAAATGTGTGATCACAAGTGAGTCTTTCAATCAAAACATTGTAAATAAATTATGTTTGTATGTCTGGAAAAGTTGCAAACATTTTGCGATTATTGAGAACATTATTTTGAGAAAAGTAAATACAAAAATTAAATTAAAAAGTACAGGGTGTCTCAAACTCGATAGTATGAGTCTATTAAGGAAAATATTCATATGTTTCGTCATCATTTTATAAACCATGATTATCCTACTAGAAACAGGTACAATATAAACCCTGTTCCTCTTAGACTAAGTAGAACTAGAGTCGGTTCTAATTACTATTGTGTGCGCTTTTTTAATATGCTACCTGAAGCAATTAGGTCCTTGTGTGATGCTCACTATAAAATGAGAATAAGGAACTTCCTTAAAATGAAGGCTTTTTACTCATTTGANTTAGGACACCACCTCCTCTTGATAAACCTGTAGACTCCCTAGATCGGTCTTTGCGAAAGACAATGTAATTATCAGGTGAAAGTTCGCTGCTATTAATGTCCAAATTTAACCATGTTTCCGTTATAGCCACAAAGTCAAAGTCGCTCTCAGCTAAACCATTATAAAAGTCAATAACCTTAGATCGCAAGCCACGCACATTTTGGTAAAACAACGTAGGTCTGTAATTAGGTAGCGAAATCAGTTTAAATTACGAGAAACTATTTTAGGGGTACCATTAAAATAACGAATCATTATATTTGGTTCGCCGTTGTTCCTACGAATTTCTAGTTCGTTTTTAAGTTGCTTGTAGTGTTCCACTTGACGAGGAGTTCTGTCTGCCGAAATGAAGATATTTCTATAATTTACAGAAGTACGCAGATTCCTAGACTTCTTAATAAAATCCAATACTTCCTTTTCGTCACGAAGTGATACTTTAATAGGTCTGTTGCGATCCTGGGTACGACGGCCTAGACGTTGAAACTTTAATGAATCGCCCACATAACCAGGCACAACAGCTTGTAATACTTTTAAAGCAAGTGAAGAATCATGTTCAATTTCTTCCCGATTATCCTCTAAACGAGACTCAGCCACACCAAAGATAATTAAATTTTGTTTTCTTTTTTGACGTTCCATAACTTCATTTACAGCCTCTTCAAAATCATATGGGGCACTTAACTCTTGATTAGTAGCCATGGTACTCCTTAACGTATTTAACTGTGCCTCAAAATCAGCCTTTAAACTATCTAAGCGCGCGGTAAACTCATTTTGCAAAGTTGATATAAGGTTTTTAATATCCTTAAATTGTGAAAGGTTAACACTACATGTGTTACAGACAACTTTAACAGCCTTTGACTTAGATCTAGTGAGCTTAACATCACTCTCCGATAGCCCAACACATCTTAAATGTAAAGGTCCCTGGCAAGCATCGCAGTGAATGACCGAAGAAGTATTAGATTTGATATCAGTATTACAATTTAAACAAGAAGACATTACAAACAATTAAATAAGTAATAATAATTCAATATATAATTAAAAATATGTAGTTATGTATTAATACAGGGATACCAAGTTTCCGCACCTAGGGGCCGATCAAGGTGACTAACAATCAGACAAACAAGGTAGGCCACGGAAGGATACAAAAAGTGTAAACAGAGGAGTAAAAATAAGTTAAATCCCGTACTAGCAAAAAGTATACGGTAAAAATAGCGGAATTACTACACATTCCCTACAGAGGCAACAAATGATAGCAAATTAGTCTAATACAATTGAATGAGTAAAGAAACACTCGTGTTTAATTGCACTTAAGGCTTTATCAATCAGTACAATTGACAATAGTATTAAATAAAACTTACAAGCGGCAATATAACTGGTAAATCGTAGAGAGCCAACCAACAACGTGTATACACGGACCACACCGCTTTTGCCAATGTGAAAATTTTGAAAAAATGCAATCAAATTCTGGGAGTCATAACTCGGGTTCTATACCATCTACAAAAATTAAAAACACTCTTACTGAGATGTTAAATCAATATGATGATTGTTTTAAATAGGTCATGTTCTCCGATGAGGCTACTTTTATAAAAATGGTTTCATTAATAGTCATGATTGCCATTATTATGACACAGTAAATCCTCACCAATTCCGGGCAACTCATAACCAATCATGGTCCTAGAACGTGTGGGGAGCAATTTTGGGAACCCATGTCATTAGACCATTCCTTTTTGACCAGCATCTAACTGGAGCAGTTTATTTAAACTTTTTAATAAACACTATAGAAGATTTGTTAGGAGAGACATTCCTTTGGCTACACTTCGAAGAATATGGATGCAACATGATGGTGCTCCACCTCATAATACCGCTGCGGTTCGTCAGTTTTTATACGAAACTTTTCCCAACAGATGGATTGGGCGCGGAGGACCAGTGAGTTGGCCTTCAAAGTGTCCAGATATGACAAGTTACGACTTCTTTTTATGGGGATTTGTAAAAAGCAAAGTTTACGTTACACCACCAACTACCGCGGAAGATATTTGGTAGCGCATTACATAGCATTTCAAAAAATTACGCCAGACGTGCTGACCAATGTTAAACAGTCTTTTAGAAACCGAATTCGCTTGAGTATTAATCAAAATGCGGACTAAGTATTCTTCTCCTTGTTGTGTTCCGAGTTCCAGTTTGTTTCGTTTTGCGTTTTGTTTTAATTGTTGATAGTGGATTACTTTTGTTTGTCAAACCATTTTTTTAAACATGCCAGTAAATATTAACACTGTCAGATAAAATGTGAGAGAAAACTGGTTTTGCAATGCCTTCTTGACGCTGTTACACAACCACTTTTTCGGACTTTAGAAAAGAACCTGATTTTTCTGGAAAACTGTTAGAGATAAGTATGGACAACCTTATGTCAGTCGAAAGGACATTCAATTTTACATTTACCCATGACCATTAATATGGGTCACTCCACTTAAAAAAAAAGTTTTTCAACTCGTAAGATTAATAAATGTAAATCTCAGTATTTCCCAGTCTGAATAACGTACACGTTTTGCTCACAGATGGCAAGATAGAGTAATTTATGCCAAATCGAACTGTGAAAACTGCAGGTTTCTAACTGTTACGGTTTAGATACTATCTAGCTTCATTTATAGAACTGAAATTGTGATTTTTTCAAAAACACCCTGTACAGCAGTCAAAGAAATATCTCGAGACTCAAGAAAATTTTTTCGAACTCATTCAATGTAGAGGTCACTCAGCTTGTTTCTTAAATTTAAAGGATATGCAGTAATGTAAAATTGTGAGAATAGTCGAGAAAAATTTTTCTTTTTCGTTTTGATAATTTGGAACAGAAAAACTGTTCAATGGATCAACTTGTCAATTTACAGATTTATTGCGGGGTACATTGAGCTGTATTTCTATCAATATTTCTAAATTAGCGATACATTTTCTAAAAAACCGTAACAGTAATATTTTTGCACTTTCTTTAAATTAAAGTTAAGAATAAAAAATATTTTTTTCTTCGAAATAGGTCCTTGTTGAGAATATATTCAAGTTTCCAAAATTTAATATGCCGTCATTAGTTACCGTGATTTTGATGATCAAAGACAAAAGGATACTTAATCATTGAAAGCTGGATATATTAACAAAAAATTTACGTGGGGAGAAAAAACAAACTAAAATTGAATAATCAAGCTAATTGACCTATGCGTAATTGAAATAAATTTAGAATAGTCAATTCAGTCAGTTCTTTGGCAGTTATTGTACGTTTGTAAAAAGCTGCATTTTTATAGTCTGTTTAGAAATGAAAGAGAGTAATAAAAGCTTATTACGTTTGCAAATCGTAAATAAATGTAGTACTGGTGCTTATATTCAACATTTTTATATTGTGTATTATCCGTATAGATGAGGTGTACTTTTAAAAAAACTTTGTGTGACCGGGTTGTACTAAATTGTAGCAGGTAGCTAAAATTTAATCCCCGACAATCCGTCTTTGTCTATGCCGCTTCAATTTCTCGGTCCATTTCTCTTATAAGTAAACAATATAAAAAGAGCATTTCAAAACATGAGGCTACTTTAAGCATCATAACCGGGTTAAGAGGGTTTTTAGTAATTCAAATAAAATTATTCAATATTATTATCAAAATATNTTATTATTATTGTGAGTATACAAAAAATTTAAATAAAATTTGGGACACGTGGTGTTAAATGGGATGAGGTAAGCTCCAATCGAAAGTATTATATTTGGGATTTGACTAGTGATGTTAAATTACTTGTAATTTATGGAAATGTAATTTTACTAGTAACATTTCATGTAAGTTACAAATTAGCTTGTAATTTATGTAATTTATGACATTTAAATTTTACGACATTTTAAAGTGTACTCAGCTTGTTAGCTTCTCAGTACTCAGCTTTTATAAAACTAGTCATGCAATTCAATGATTAAAAAATAATATTTGTCGATTTTTATGCAAAAAATTAAAATTTTTATTCATATAAGTAACATTCATATAAGTGCAGCAGTAAAAATAAAATAAATCAAATCTAAATACAAATATTTAGGTTTCTATTTAAAACAACTTTTGTTTCTTTAAGCATTTGTTTTTCTGGGACATAGGCCTTTTTTTGGTAGAATGTATAACAATTAACAGTTTTTAATTCTTGTCCTTTATTTCTGTTTCCTTTTCTATCTCTATTCTTTCTATTTCTGTCAGTTCGGTCTTTGCATGGTCAACCTAAATTTTAGTCAAAATTACGAACGAAAAATGCAACAACGAAAAACAAACCTTTTCAAGTGAAATATTTTGTATAACAATTACACGCCTTTTTCATTACATTTTGCCTCAAATCCTTCATTTCTTTCAGGTAATACCTTATTCTTAGAGCTTGTATAATCCTGGTCCTCATCGTCACTATCACCATACTCTTCAGAGTGAATGCTAATATTTAGGAATTTTTCATGAGTTCCCGTTCATAACCGTCAGAATTCTAACGGTTCATCCCCTCCTTGTCACTGAACAAAAATTATTTACTTTTGTTTGCTCTCAAAGCGAGCTTCGCGAAAATGAGGCGGTAACCCGGTAACCGATTGTTTGTTTATTTTTCGTTTTCAGGTTGTTTTTCCTCAAACTTTTCGGAAAAATGTTTTTTTTTATTTTTACTCTTTGAAGACTTTTTTTTTCGATAGCTCTGTGGAAATTGGGATCAATTTGTAAGGCAGCAATATCGCAGAAAATTTTATATATTTAGAGAACAACATATCTGCCATGTAATTGACCATCACCTTTGGTTGGATAGATATCATACCAAGACCATGTATTTTTCCAGTTATTTCGTATGAAAAAACATTTCATAAACTGTTAAAAACAGTAATAGAAAATGATACTGCATATTTGATTAAGCCAATCAACAAAATATTAGCTGTTTGCAGATCTGTAAGGACTGTATAAATCGTCTCCTAAATAATTCAAAGTACTTAATTTAAACGTTTTCGTCGTTTTCTGATTCTGTTTTCGTTTTCTCTTGTGCGCGATTTGGGTTTGGATATGTATCTTTACTTTAACCCTACTTTCAATACATCGCAATAACCGCTAGTAACTCACCACTAGACACCGGTAAGAAAATCAGTTCCCGTTTTATAGATACTGACGTCATAAGAGTAACTTATTCTTGTATTCCCCTATTCCCACTATTACGCGAAAATGCACCGGTAACTGATTTCTTGTTACCGTTGATCAAACGGGAACTCACGAAAAATTCCTAATTGCTAAAATAAAAGAATGGTTATAAAGCCTTAAATGTCAAAATTGAAATTGGCGCGATATTTAAAATTAAGTGTAAATTAACATTAATCACAGTAAATTACGTAATTTACGTAAGTTACAAAAATTACATAAATTACATCCGTTATCTCGCGGTGCGTAATATTACGGTAATTTTACAGTAATTTATGTAAGTAACAATTTGTCATTTTACCATTTACATCACTAGTTCTGATCAATTGTTTCTAGATTTACTACAATTTGAGCTATAAAATTTAGTTTGTTTTCAATGTCACGCTTAGGCAAACACTCCAAATTTTGAATTTTGTAGTCATGATGCCAATCGGTCTTTAAAATTCGTTGAACGGCTGATTTATCCAAATTCAATTCCCGGCTAGCCTACCGTATGGAATTTCGTGGATTCTGTTCGAAATACTGTAACAGTCTACATGTATTAACATTGTTTCTTAACCTTCAGTGAATTATTTGACTTTTCCGAATAGAAAATGCATCTTCATTTCGTCGCAAGATCGCCTCCAATGTTGTAAAGGCTCTATGATCAGGGATGAGGCGCTCTGGATACCTTTCTCGATATAACTCTACAGCTCTTCTTGAATTTCTTTGTTTCGCCGTTAATTACTTTTTCTGAATGAGAAAACATTTTGTAAGCACAAAAGTTATACGTTTGACCTTCGTATTGAATAATGACAAGTATTTTGTAACATTCCGGACCAGTAGCTTGACCTTCTCGATCTCCAGATTTAAATCCATTAGATTTTTTTTCATGGGGATATTTAAAAACTTTAGTCTATGGCAATCCAGTCGACACTAGGAGAAACTCATTAGAAAGGATTAATTTTAATTGTCGCGAAAAAGGACCACTGTTACAGCATTGTGGAGGATCCAACAATCTGTAATTCGCGGAGCTGGGAAATGCATAACATTAGAAGGAGCTCAAGTTGAACCGACATACAAAATATACAAAATTATGTAATAAAAATCATATTAAACAAAAATAGTTTTTTTCGAATACTGCTCATTTTATCGATATCAACCAAAGGTGCATTTTTATATTATTTTTGTGTCTTTAGTAAAAGGTTTAAAAAAAATTGACATTATTGTGCTACAGCTAGTGCGTCCCTGGCAAACCAAATAAGCCAAATTGTTTTCATGGGTCAATTCTTAAGGAGTCTTATCTGTTATCCATCGTATTAAAAAATAGTTAAATTACACAAAGTATCTTAAAAGTTATTAAAAAAAATGATTTTCTTCTAAGGAAAATTTTTATTGAAACTTGTCATGTTATTTTAACGTCCCCTGTGTAAATCTGAGAGATTGCCACATATTCTGGGACACCCTGTAGGTAAAATAGAGATGGTACAACTTAAAACCGTAATATTGGATTTTCTCAGAGTTAAAAATTGTGTCTATAACCCCCATTTCATTAAAAGGACAGTATGGTAATATACCGCTTATTCAATTGGAAAGAAATTAGTTCACTACTAGTCTTGCATTTATAAATTGGTAGCTTTGTACCTCGGAAATAATTGAGCTCTGGATATTTATCCCAAACGCTTATCATACCACGTTACACCCTGCATATAATGAAGTCATTCCCTTTTGTAAATCAAAATTCAGTACCACGTACGTCGATTCAATGCCAACACAGCAATGATGACGTTTTATCTGAAGGACGGGACATAATTGGGGGTCTGCGAGGAAATATCTGTCCTGTTTCTTCGTGCGTGAGAAGAATTTTCCGATACACTTGTTACTAATTCTCCTTGTCCGGAAGATGAATTTATTACGACGTCTCAAATACTGACGGCGAAACATATCTATACATTTAATAAGAAAGAACACATAAGGTCCGTCGAGTTCAATACACTTCTGGAAACAATTAAGGGAACGAAAAAATTTCATAAATTTTTTAGTGATTTTAGAAAAGCTGTATCTCAGTAAAAATATGGTCGTATCGAGATAAAAAAAGCAATCTGCAGTTTCAAGTCTACAATTTTTAGATTTTTTGACAAAAAAAAAATTGGAACTACAGTTCAGGGTGTTCTTAATGGTTTTAATAAAAGTTGTAGGAATCATGTGGGCCATGTAAAGAAAATGTTTCTAGCTTTATAGGGTGTTTCATTTCGCGTGAGGTTACATAACTTTGTTATTTTAAATGGAAACCCTGTATATTATTGCGTTTTTGAATTCCTTGGATAATATTAGGTAGAGTTTATTAAATGTACATGGTGCTTAAAACTTTTTCGAGATAATCAGTTGTTTTTGAAAAAATTCGCAATTTCAGCTCTCTAAATGAGGCTAGATAGTGTCTAAACCGTAAAAGTTAGAAACCTGCAGTTTTCACAGTCCGTTTTGGCATAAATTTGTTGTCTGGGAGCAAAACGTGTACGTTATTCAGACTCGGAAATACTGAAACCTACATTTAATAACATTACGTGTTGAAAAACTTTTTTTTTCAAATGGAATGACCCACATCAATTGTCATGGGTGAATGCAAAATTGATTGCTCTTTCGACTGATATATATAAGGTTATCAATACTTATCTCTAACAGTTTTCCAGAAAAATAAGGTTTTTTCTATAAAGTCCGAAATGTAGCTAGATAACAGCGTTAAGAAGGCCTTACAATTGTATTAGTACCTCGTCGACACATAGGATTTTACAAAAGCACAGCACACCACATCCTTATCGCATCCAATCACACCAAGAGTTACTAAAAGTAGACTTTCAGCGGAGACTGGAGTTTTGTCAGTGGGCACTTGAGATATTAAATCAAGATAATGATTTTTTTAAACGGGTCAT
>NW_019416400.1:453828-507798 GCF_000390285.2 Anoplophora glabripennis | reverse complement strand
CATTTTTATCTTGCCATACTTTTGTTACAGTATATCCCTCGTTGACCCAAGTTTCGTCTAGATAATAAATATTCCTCCCTTCGTCACGGAATTTTCTAATTGATCTTAAGTAGGATCTTCGCCAACAAATAATTTCATCTTTATCGATAAGAACTGACTTCCTGTTCTGCTTTTCCCAGCAAAAATTCAACTCTCGTAAGACGTCCCATAATTTGCTTCTACTGATTTTTGGCAAATCGTTGTCCTCTGAAAGTTCACTTAAAATTTTGTTTAGCGTTGGTATTTCTATTTTAAAATAAAATGAATGTACTTTTCTGCGAATGGCATTTTTGAAGAATTCATATATAACGACTTTTGACCTTCCTGTAGATGATTTTAGGGGATTTACAGTATCTTGTTCATTTTTTGTTTCCTTTAAAAGTCTGTAGATAGTCGATTTTCCAATTCCTGTCATTTTTGTTAGCATTAGTGTTACCCGATAATTACCTGAAACGAAATATTAGCACGCCCATGGCCGGTTCTTATCTCGGGGTTTTATTGCTCTCTATCATTTCCAAACAGACTATAGTATAAATTCAATCTTTAGCTGCCGCAGTGGCGCAGTTAGGTCAGTCGACGATTTCGTCATAAAATGTAGAACGGCAATGGATTTTTATTTTTATTATTGTCGGACTTTCGGAAAAATCCATTGGCGTTCTACAATTTATGACGAAAACGTCGACTGACTCACGCCTAACAACGCTACTGACGGCAAATAAAAATTGGCTTTATACTAAAAATGCAGCTGTTTATCAACATACAATAACTGTCAAATTTAAAGAACTTAACATTGACTGGTCCAAATTTATTTCAAATATTAGTATATTATTTAAAGTTTTCAACACCCTGTATCTCGGAATGTACGTGTTTCGGGCCACATGTTTATAGGAACTTTATTCTGTAAATACCATAAGAAATTGTTTCCTGAAGTTACGGACCGTACTTATAGTCCAATTAACTAAGCCTTTAAATCGAAATTTTGCCAACTTGGCTGAATTTTTGATATGAGTTAGTTTAAGGTATATTATAACAATAAGTGAGAGTAATTTTTTGTTCAACCCCCGGCCAAGGGTGGAAAAAGATAAAACAAAGGGCTTTTTCAAGATAACTCAAAAAGGGTAAGAGCTAGAAAAAAAAGTTTTTCATGAAAGTTGTAAAGCAGACAATTCTACATAAAAATGGCCTCTTAACTTTTTCTTGTACTATTACAATTAACAGAGTTAGGGAGGCTAGAAGTTAAGGGAAGATTTCAGAAATTTAAAAAAAATCATAACAAACAGAAAAATGATTGAATTTTGTAATTTTTTTTTTCAATCTGCTCTAAAATATGTAACTTTTCTTTTCAGAGAAATAGATATATTTTTTAATTTTTAATAAGAAAGTTATAACAAAAAATCAAATTTTTAATCGTTAATTTTAATGATTTAACAAAATTAAATTTCTGAAATCTTCCCTTAACTTCTAGCCTCCCTAACTCTGTTAATTTTAATAGTACAAGAAAAAGCTAAGAGACCATTTTTATGTAGAATTGTCTGCTTTACAACTTTCATGAAAAACTTTTTTTTCTAGCTCTTACCCTTTTTGAGTTATCTTGAAAAAGCCCTTTGTTTTATCTTTTTCCACCCTTGGCCGGGGGTTGAACAAAAAATTACTCTCACTTATTGTTATAATATACCTTAAACTAACTCATATCAAAAATTCAGCCAAGTTGACAAAATTTCGATTTAAAGGCTTAGTTAATTGGACTATTAGGAAACACCCTGCACTACAAGTGTGACCTATTAAAACTTGGCAATGATTTAAATATACATAGATT
The DNA here is from genome assembly GCF_000390285.2 of Anoplophora glabripennis. Classification (NCBI taxonomy): domain Eukaryota; kingdom Metazoa; phylum Arthropoda; class Insecta; order Coleoptera; family Cerambycidae; genus Anoplophora; species Anoplophora glabripennis. The sequence continues at coordinate 505,943 of NW_019416400.1, read as the reverse complement.
AGCCTATTTTTTATGAGTATCTGCAAAAATTCAAGGTAGTCTGAATTCGTTGAATCTATTTTTTTTGTATCATAATCCTTAATCTTACGCCTGTGAAGAACTATTCAACAGTAATCAAGTGATAAACTGAGAAAGATCATAGATCGCCTTGTTGAGTGTGTGTCCTTGACACTCCCATTTACTTTGTTTAGTTCAACGACTCGTTTATCATGTACAAACGATTAAAACCACTTTACAGTTCGTAATTATAATTATCGGAAAGCTTGCTGCCATTTCTATTACGGCAATAATTATTGCAGAATCGTTTTACAGTCGGCAATTTATCTTGCGAGTGCTGCTACCAACTCTTGGATTTGAACTAACATAACTTCACCTACAATAATAATAATATTTCTTAAACTGTAACAATAACTCAAGGTTTTACTAGTTTCGGTATCCTCCTGGGAAGGAACAACGAATTGGTGCATCTCTTTGCATTTTAATATCATGTCCCTTTTTACCTTTGGGAGAAGAATGGGATAGAATATGGTGGGTAAAACTATGGAAATGACTAATTCACGTGAGAATTACACTAATGGAAAAAATTAAGAGATAGAAAAAAAATCTAAATTTTCGGCGATTTTTCAGATGGCTGTATCTTTGATAAAAATGGTCGTATTAGAGCAAAAAAAACAATTTGAAGCTTGAAGTTTCTAATTTTTGGATCTTGCAAAAAAAATTTTTCAAGTAACACGTATCGCGCAATTTTATTGAATATCATGAAAAAAATTTTTCGAAATTTTTTTCTACTGAAAAAAAGGTGGTTTGAAAAAACTGTTTGTTTCAGTGTTCTGTAAATTCGGAAAAAGCGTTTTATGAATTCAGAAGTATCGCAGCAATAATCTCTGAAAAGGGTGTAGATCGAGGTCAATATTCGGTTAGGGGTATCAATTTTTTTAAATTTAATTAAAATTTGGTTAGCATAATCACGAAATGAAGTAGGGGAATCGTGTCGAAAATGCTTGGGGATTACTGAGATAAATTTTCTGGAGTGAATCCAATTAAAAAAAAATTTTTTTTTGTCATAACTTCAAACGCTTTTCGCACGTGTGTAAAAGAAGCGTAAATCGGACCGGGCAACCTCCACGCTTTAGGTAACGCTAATGCCGGCGGTTTTGCGAAATTTCTGAAAATCGGTTCAAAAAAATTTATTTTTTTTCATAATTTCAAACGCTTCCTGCGATAAGAATATAACAAAAATCAGGAAAAAAATGTTTTTTTCATTTTTTACAGATTATGAGCATTTAAAGGCAAAAAAACGTTATCCTATAATTTTTAAAAAAATTCAATCGAATGAAACAAAAAACGGCTTGATGGATCGAATTGAAACTCTGTAGGGCTTTTAGGGGTACAATGACCTGTAAAAGGCACACTTAACATTAGTCATTTTCCCAATATTCTCAATGTGGCACGTGATTTTCTAGAAGACCCCTAAAAGTCCTATTTTTTACCATTTTTCGGTCATGTTAAGAATAAAAATTTTTTTTTCTAAAAAACCGTAAAAAACCTTATAGAGAATTCATTCAAGTTTCTGAAACCCACCGTCGATTTTCTGTGCCACCACTGGTTTCTGAGATATCGATGAACAAAGAGAAAATGATCCATTTTCATTCAAAGTCCGATAGCTCAGCGAGAAATGGTCGTATCGAGACCAAAAAAAAAAAAAGAAATTGAAGCTAAATGAACAACCTATCTAATCCATGAGGTGATTAAGTTGGAAAAATTTTTTCAAGTCCGTACACCAAAAATAAGATCGAAAAAAATTTCTAAAAATTTTTTTTCATGATATTCATTAAGATTGCGCGAAACGTGTTAGAAAATTTTTTCCAAAATCCAAAAATTAGAAACTTCAAGCTTCAAATTGCTTTTTTTTTACTCCAATACGACCATTTTTATCAAAGATACAGCCATTTGAAAAATCGCCGAAAATTTAGATTTTTTTTTTGATCCCTTAATTTTTTCCATTAGTGTAGTTGTGAGCGGAAATAAAAACATTATGTAAACTTTACGAAAGAATGAAATAGTATATTACATACCGAGGTGGAAAGTGTTTCATTCTTGTCGAGAGAAAATGATGGTTTGGTGAACCATTTTTCTCGAGACAAGAATGAAACTTTCCAGCAAGGTTTGTATACTATTTTATTTACGACCATAACTTTTAAATGTAAGTGACGGGTTTTGTAAAAAAATAATTACGTGAGAAATTAACAAAGTAAGATCCCTGTATAAATAGATTTCATATAAAAAAGTTGACATTTTGATATTGGTTACTATGGCACTAAAAAAGTTAAAACATATAAACTTAAATTAGTTGCATTTTTGATAGATTGTCATGAAAAATGTTCTTTCGAAGACAATGAGCGATTCAGAAGAAATTATTTGTACTCCTCCTCAACTGAGAGAAGCCGCTGAAAGTTTGGAAAAAGATTTGTTATCTAAGAAGAGTCGTGCAAGGTAGATAAAGTTTATGATGTTTTCAAGAGTTGGTGCTCGCAAAAAGGTGTTCAGAAAGCTGTTTCTGAAACTGTTGTGCTGGCATATTTTAGCAAAATTGCCAAAATCAGAAAGCCTTTGGTCTATTTACTCAATGTTGCGTACTACTTAATTTAAATATTAAAGTTAAAATAGATATTTCCAAATCAAAGTTATTGGGATTTTTGAACTGTATGAAATGAAGTTGACTGATGTTAATATCCTGGGAAATAAGGTTTACATGGAAATTCCAACATCAAAAACCTACCAGTCATGAGTATTTATAGTGAGTAAAGAAGAATGAATAACGTTAATTAAAACATATGTATGTTGCACATGGTTTAGACTTTTTAAATGAGAATTTCTTTTTACAATTAAAATTCGGTAAAATCACTCACCAACTATTTGGCACAACGGTAGCCACACTACTGCTTAATAGCGGTGGCGACATTCTCCAGTTGAAGAAATTAGGGGGATGGAAATCTTCCACCCTAGCAGAAAGTTACGTCGACAAGTCTACAAAAACATTACCATTTGTACGCAGGATGTTCAGCATGGATTAATAATTCCTGTTGCCGCTTATAACCAACTGATTGTTACAACTAATTTAGTAAAATAATTTGTAATACTTAATACGAATAAAATTTGAGAATGTCTTAATGTACAATAAGATATTTTTTGAAACGAACATTCGTTTGGGTGGAAAGATCCAGATGGTAAGTGTCACTTTCCATCTGGATATATGTCAAAGCCGGAGATATGTTTCTTTCAAACTTACTGTAAGTTTGAAATATCAACATTATAGCCCGGGAGGCACCGACACTATTGATGTAATTATTCCTACAAAGCTGATTTTTTCTCATTTTGTTGTTTTGATATCACAAGTAAACGGAACAGCAAGCAGTCTACCGCGCCAATGTGGAGGCAAACATTAGTTTGAAACATGTAAATAAATAATACGTAAATGTCAAGTCATAAATGTCTTATGTCAAGTGTGAAACTTTGTAGAGTGATCAATTATACCTAAAAATACAGTATAATGATAGTCTACCGCGGCGGAAACGGGGCCATTAATGGTCTACCACTGACGGAAGGTGTTAAAAAAATAAACTTTTTTGATTTATTGCTACGAGGCTAATTTTTTTTCTCAAATACTTTAGTTTATAAGAGAACCAAAGAAAACAGTCTACCGATTATCTAAGGGTGTAAAGCCTTGATAGACGCAATGTAATGCACGATCTCCCGAGCGCACTCGTTACACCAATCCGCTGTAAGTCGCTCTGAATAATAACTCATACCTGGATTAAATTAAAATCTACAAAGTTGCTTTTCTGTCTATAGGTAGTTTGCAATAATTATTGTCAATAAATGTATCTTCGATACAAGGTGGCTAAAGCTTCGGTAGACGTGGCTAAAGTTTTTGCGCGGGAACTTTATTGAAAGGACTGCTGCTTTCAAACTATTGCAATATTAAGGAGATACAATATTTATTATAAACAGTTGCAATACATTAATTTCATAATTATTTATTATTCAATCCTATATTATTATTTATAAAATGTTTTGTTGTATGTTTTTTAAAATTAAATAACAAAATAATGTTGATGATTTTATTGGCTATTCAAAAGGCGAGCCAATATCCTTGGCTGGATATATATGACCTCGGATAGAGCGGGGTCGAGCGAGATTATAACTCTTTACCCACTTCTTCGCTGTAGGCCCTTTCCCCGTCATCTCGCCGATTAATTCGTCATGACTGTCCTGGCTGGGCCCAGCCGGAAAGGGCCCTTTCTTTCTTTTGGAGCTCCTCTTTTTTCGTGTCGGCTTATCTGAGTATCGTGTGTGGCTGAGGTCATGCACGGGGGGGGGTAAGGAAAGTAGGGAGGAGGTGTGTGTATGTATGTCGTCGTTTTTGGTTCTTGATCCTGGCGGTCCTGAAACAGACACAGACAGAAAAATTTCGACTCACCCTGCGTCCAGAAGCCTCTGTGGATCAACGGGTTGTTGTGTCTGATCATTTTCAGGGTATTCAAAAGATTGTATACCTGCTCCCATGTTTGTCTCGGCTCCGTCCTTTCCTGGGATTCATCCCTTCTTGATCTTTTGAATTTAGTCTATAGTATTTAGTATTTTTAATTTTAAACTAGTATATGTTTCAGTATTTCGTTGTTATTTTATTATCGAAAATCATGAAAATTCTGCCACAATCCTGATCGTGAAAAATTAGCAAAACAAAAGTTAACTTGGCAGTTGTCATTTGACCTCTTTTTAAATTTCCTTGGCGTTCCGTTCTTCTATCTATGATTGTTCTATATTCCTTTCCGGTGTGTCACCAGATCATTTCCTTACTTTTATATCGGTTTCAAGGTTAGTCGTTGTATCAGTTAAATCTAAATCCTTAAAATAAACGCACAACAAACTACCATTAGTGAATTATTGTACTAAATTGCCAAACAAAAAGGCATAGTTTCATAATTATTGATAATTTTTTTCTTAGTACTTTGTAGTATTTTCAGAACACTTCAAGTTACATAACTCCACTTTCAAGTTTTTTCCAATTTTATTGTAAATTCAGTAAATTACCAGGTTTCAGCATATTCTGTTTTTTTTTTGTACCAATTAGTATTTACTGCTAATCCAAAGTCGATAACCCTGGTGCTAGCTGTTCACCAGTGTGGCTTTGGTAAGCGTCATGGATATAAATTATAAGTAAAAGATAAATAAATTTAATTATCCAACGTTAAAAAAGAAAAAATTATTTTCAATTTTTACTAATTTTATAATAGCAAAAATCTCGCTCGCTAACGCTCGCTCGTTATTCTAATATCGTCCGTTTTAATAATGGTGCAAGCTCAAAAAATTATAATTATTTGAATTAGGAATTTTAAACAACTTCGCGCGCAAAAATTTTAGCCACGTCTAGCGAAACTTTAGCCAATTTGTATCGAAGGTAGAAAACGTTTACTTGACGACAATTATCGTAAACTACTTATAGACAAAAAAACAACTTTGTAGATTTTAATATAATCCTGACATGACTAATTCATAATTATTCAGAGCGCAGCGATTTACAGCGGATTGGCGCAGCGACTGCCCTCGGGAGATAGTGCATTCCATTCCGTCTATCAAGGCTTTACACCCTTAGATGATCGGTAGACTGTTTCTTTTGGTTCTCTTATAAACTAAAGTATCTATTTGAGAAAAAAAAATTAGCCTTGTAGAAATAAGTCAAAAAAGTTTATTTTTCAACACCTTCTGTGAGTGGTAGACCCTTGATGGCCCCGCTTCCGACGCGGTAGACTATCATTATACTGTATTTTTAGGTATAATTGTTCACTCTACAAAGTTTCACACTTGACATAAGACATTTATGACATGACATTTACGTATTATTTATTTACATGTGTCAAGCATTGTTACTAATGTTTGCCCCCACATTGGCGCGGTAGACTGCCGTTCCGTTTATTTGCGATATCAAAACAACAAAATGAGAAAAAATCAGCTTTGTAGGAATTGGTGCAAAATTTCTATCGCTGCCTCCCGGACTATTACATATATGGTTGTAAATAAATTCCTTTATTGTTATTTATATTAAGACTAGGCGGTATCTGTTTTGGTTTGGGTGAATCGTATATCCACGGAGATTTTTGGCTTATTGGCTTTCAAATATCACTAGAAATGAAAATTTTTCTATGCGCATAAAAAAAACGTGGACTTAACTTTTGGCGGCACAATATGTTAAAAAAATTCGAAAAATGTCATATTTTTCTTCCTATTTAATTATGTATCTTTTCAAGAGTTCATTTTAGGCGAAAATGGAAGAGGAAAAAAATGTTTGCAATTATATTTTTTACAAAACATGTCTAGTTACAAATCGAATGAATCATGATTATTATGGTAAAAATCGAAAAAAATGCAAAAATGGGGTTAAAAAACCATACTTTTTAGGGAATTTTTTTTGAGACATTTAAATTGGGTATAGGACCGTTATACTTGGCTCAAAAAAACTTTATATTATGTAGAATTATCACACCAAATTTCATCAAAATCGGTTCGATAGATTTTGCATAATAATTTTGCAATCCAGATTTTGAAAAAAAAAATTGCAAATTTTCAAAGTTTTGCACAGCAAAAACCAAGGCCTTTAGATACTTGAAAATTTAATCATATATAGAAGGGCTCTCAAGCTTTCAAACTTTTTTTGAAAAATTCGAATTCGTCAATTAGGAGAGCTCTGGCGCTTGTTTAAACATTGGTCGAATTTTTGTACTTATAAACAATTACAACTTTGTGAAAATTCAATCAAATCAAAATTTTTAAAGCAGGTTTTAAAAATTCTTGGAAAGACGCTTCTTTAAAAAAAAAAAACGGAACGATTGATCAATTAGTTACGTAGTTATAGCCGTCATTTACACTAAATGTACTGGGACATCCGGGCTAATTTTTCGAAAAATACCTTTGGTATTCCGAGTACTTACCAGGTCTAAGATTAAAATACTTTTCTTCATTGGCAACTTACTTTAAAACGTGTTTTAAGTTATTTATGCAAGCGAGAAATTCAATAAAATCGTACGGCTGGTGGTGGTGGGGGAAGCAGAGAGCGCGGCCGCTTCGGCCTGCTCGAAATTGAATCGGCTATAACTACGTAACTAATTGATCAATCGTTCTGTTTTTTTTTTAAATAAGCGTCATTCCAAAAACTTTTAAAACTTGCTTTAAAAAATTTGATTGAATATTCACAAAGTTCTAATTGTTTATAAGTACAAAAATTCGATCAATGTATAAACAAGCGCCAGAGCTCTCCCAATTGACGGATTCGAATTTTTCAAAAAAAGTTTGAAAGCTTGAGAGCCCTTCTATATGTGATTAAATTTTCAAGTATCTAAAGGCCTTGGTATTTGCTGTGCAAAAATTTGAAAATTTGCATTTTTTTTTTAAAAATATGGATTGCAAAATTATTATGCAAAATCTATCGAACCACTTTTGATTAAATTTGGTGTGATGCCAAGTACGAAGGTCCTATATCCAATTTAAAGACCCCAAAAAAATCCCTAAAAAGTAATGTTTTTTAACCAAATTTTTGTCGATTTTTTCGATTTTTACCATAATAAACATGATTAATTCGATTTGTAACTAGACATGTATTGTAAAAAATTTAATTGCAAACATTTTTTTCCTTTTCCATTTTCGCCTAAAATCAACTCTTGAAAAGATACATATTTAAATAGGAAGAAAAATATGACATTTTTCGAATTTTTTTAACATATTGTGCCGCCAAAAGTTAAGCCCACGTTTTTTTATGCGCATAGAAAAATTTTCATTTCTAGTGATATTTGAAAGCCAATAATCCAAAAATCTCCGTGGATATACGATTCACCCAAATATGGCTTTTTGAAACAGATACCGTCTGGACTATATGCCATGCGCACTATACACGAATATGCCCGAAGATTTCCCGCAAGATGCATATCTCATAAAATATATATCAGATGTACCTACAACATATGGAGAAATACTGGTACGGTAAAAAAAGAGGAAAAAAAATAAACCCCACAACGTTCTAACTGAAAATATGCAAGAAATTATTTAACTTTACTTTCAAGAAAACTCAAAACATTCGATTCAAGATGCTTCAAGGTATTTGGAAAAATCCTGGAGCTCGAATCAGATAGTATTGAAAGTAAACAAATATAAACCATATTGTTATCGCCCGGTACAAAAATTATATGCAAATGACACTAATAGGCGGCGCGAGTTTTGCCAAACAATGGACATAATAGACATTTACAAAATGAAAAATTTATAGGTTCGTAGTGACACTATTATATTGCCGCAACAACAACTATTACTACCTCTTCTACTTTACTACTACAATTACTAGTACTATCACCAGCGTCACCAGTACCACTAGTACCATGCTATTATTATTAATTTTTTATAATTTATTAAATTCTATTTTGTGGACTGATGAGGACACTTTTACAACATGTGGCGTTTTTAATGGAAGAAATTCACATCACTGGGCGTCAGAAAATTCACACCGATATATCTCTATTGAGAGGCAAAACAGTAAATGTCTGGTGTGGTATTTTTCAAGATACCGTCATTGATCCAATATTTTATGAAGGCTCCTTGATGGAGCGAAATACATTGAACTTCTCATCAAAGGAGAAATATGTTATTTGGTAAATGTCCTTCATGTGCAAAATATTGTCTGGCAGCAAGATGGCACTCCAACACACATAACAAATGCCGTTAATCATCACCTAGACAATATTTATATTGACTGGATAGGTGCCAACGCTACAATTTTGTGGTCTCCCCGAAGTCCAGACTTGACCCCTAAGCACTTTTTTCTCTGGGATACTCTAAAGAATAGAGTATATTAAGAGAAAACAGATAATGTAAATCCCCTGAAAGAAATATATCTCAGGAAATTCGTATTTTAAATTAATTTGGTAGTTTAGCTGGACTATACTACTGCCACTACTCTCGGTAGATTTATAATAAATAGGGATGTTCAGAAGCACGGTATGTTTTCACTCTTTACCTTATTCAGCCTCTTCAGCAACATATCGGTGCTACACATTAAATTGATATAAAATAAATAAAATAACAACAAAACTAAACCGTGAACAATTTAAATTTAAGCAAAATTCCATCATGTTCCCAATGTTACCGAGGTGCAATGGCGACTAGTTACCGCTGTTCTGTTCAACACGCAGCTAATGTTAAATTCCTGCAATGAAAATAATAGTATACATTTCGAACATTTATTAACATCTTTAAAATGTAATTAATTGTTCTTTCTTTAGAAGATTGTTATTGACTCACTCATTTGCGTGGGTTTAGGTAGGTTCTTTTATGAACGCATTTTGTTTTGGTAATTAAATGTCTTTTCGTTAGCGTCGTGTTCCTCTATTATTCGTTATCATTATTTATTTTTTGCTCACTAATTTGTCAATAACTTGATAACAAAAAAAGATATCGAACCCTTTTTGGCGTCAAAATGTAGTTATTTTTATGCTCTTCAAACTAACCTATAAAAAGTTTTATCCTGCTTTCACTTTTTTAAGAAAACGTGTAACAACCTAAACTTGGATAAACAGTTTTTTGTGCTGAATTCCTTTATGTAAAGAAAACTATAGCATTGCATTTATAATTTTTGAGAAAAGTACATACGGCATTCTTTTGAAATAACATATTGAGGTAAATGACATTACGGGTTCACCACAAGGTAAAACATGAAAATACCTCTCTTGATGATCTAATCCTTAAAAAAATGCATTTTTCTGATCAGACATTAGGGGCTCCTCCACCCTTTTAGTCGAGAGATGACAAAATGTCATTAATAAAAGTTATGCGCAATGGATCAGGCTATCCATATTTGTACTATTTAATATACCTGAATAGGAAACATTTCTGAGAAAAATTCAACTCTATGTATTTGTATGTAGATTGCGTCCCCTAGCGGCCGAGCTACGAACTTGAAAACTATTTCCAGCGATTTCACTTGTTCGATTTATTACTAAAAAAATTTTCCCGAAGTTCTAGGGCCTATACTTCCTCTAATATCGTACCACGCCGAGCTTACTATTTGCCGATTAGAACTAATAGGCGAGCGGTTCACCCCTAAATAAGGCCTGAACCGACTAAATTTTTAAAACTGCATAAAACTTTTTTATTTTATAAAGTTTTTCTGATAATTTACATATTTTTTTATATTTTTCAGCTGGATCAGTCAGTTGTTATAAACAAAAAAGTTGTAAAAAAAAAATCACTCACCGAATGGCTTTGAAAACCGTTTTGTAAAATGGACCAAAATAAACACATTTTGTTCTTTGAGAAAAATTCGAAAAATGCTTAGTTTCCGAGATATTTACAATTTAATGTGAAAAAATTTACGTAATCGACAAACTTTCGGAATTTTTTTCTCAAAAACTACTGAACAGATTTTAATTCGAAAAAAATCATAATAATCGGCAGATTTTCTACATTAAGATATATTTTTTGGTATGGGTCAATCATTTTACTGAAGGTCTAAAGCGAGTAAAAAAAAGTCTTTTAAAGAAAATTATGATAACACTTCAAATTTAAACTTTCTTTGTACAATATCTTAGATTAGATTATATTTACAATAGACATTATTATGATTTTTTTTAATCGATATATGTTAACAGTACAAATGTTCAAAAGATCATTTTGTTTGGTTTTGAAGCCGGAGTAAGTTTTTTGCAAGTAATTAGTAAAATTTATATATTCGATTTTTTATTTTATAAATCCATAACCAATCTGTTCGTGCATGCGTATAAGCGTACATGCGTATGGATATCGAGCAATGTCTTTCTGCTTATTATCAGGCGCAATAAGAGGTTATGATTAAGAACAAAAAAGTAAGGCGCTAATTTCGAAAAAACTTTTATTTTATACTTGTCGAACAGGCTAGAATTTAATTATTTTTTTAGTATAATCAAATAGTATAATTGCTTAAAATATTCTAACATTAATAGTAATATCATTCTAATCATAAATAATAATTTTTGCATTAAAAAAAGCATAATTGCAAAAATTATATTTAATTATTATAAATGTAGGAAAAATTATGGTTATTTCCGCATTAGCCGATTGAATCATTAAATGTTATTGTTATATATCGATTAAAAATATCCTAATAACATTATGTTTACTGTAAATATAATCTAGTCCATGATATTGCAAAAATATAATTTGAATTTGAAGCGTTTCGCGCGCGACGACGTAGCGCCACTGACGCCGCCATTTTGATGCGTATGTTTATCATGATTTTCTATAAAAGACTTTTACTCGCTTCAGACCTTCAATAAAATAATTGATCTATACCAAAAAAATATATCTTAAAGCAGAAAATCTGCCGATTATTATGCTTTTTTAGAGTTTAACTCTGTTTAGTAGTAGTTTTTGAGAAAAAAATTCAAAAAGTTTGTCGATTTCGTCCCTTTTTTCACATTAAATTGTAAATATCTCGGAAACGAAGAATTTTTCGAATTTTTGTCAAAGAACAAAAAGTGTTTATTTTAGTCCATTTTACAAAGCCATTCGGCGAGTAATTTTTTTTTACAACTTATTTGGTTATATTATAACAATTGAAGGGTACACAAATAAAACAAGGAATGTCCATTTTCCTGACAAAACGAGGTTATACTGACAATGCGTAGTATTCCATGTGTACTTTCTTGGGGTAATAACCAAACAGGTATAAAATCAGAGATGTCCATAATAATATATTGAAAAAAAGAATTCCTATACAGGCATAAAATCAGAAATGTCCAAGCTCAACAGGAATAAAAATGGGAATGTCCGCCTCAGCGAATATTTTATAAAATTAAGTTACGCTCTCATTTCGCATTAGTTGAGACTTGTCTGTGATTTGGAGTAGGTGACAGTCTTTTGTTTTGTTTACTTTAAAAACATGAGCTCCGAAAATGTTGTAGGTGATTTCAAACCAAAGAAAAGACAAAAACTGGCAGAATGCAGGATGTCATGAAAAAGATGAGATTGTCTTCACATGAACAAGGAGAGCCATGCAACTGCAAGAGGTTAAAATGTCACAGTATGTCACTTACAACGGTTTTAAGTCTAGCCAGTATTCTATTACTTCTGGAGTACCTCAGGGTTCCAATTTAGGTCCCCTCCTATTTTCCATCTTTGTTAATGATATTACGACTTACATTGACCGTCGCAAACTGGTTTATGCCGACGACTTAAAAATATTCTCCTCTATCTTAACTGATGATGACTGTCTTCACTTTCAGAGTCCATTGGACAAAATAGTCCTTTGGTGCGATTCAAATAATTTGCATTTAAATATCTCTAAGTGTAAAGTTGTTTCTTTTTCACGTAAACTTAAGCCCATTATAGTCAATTACAAAATTAACTCGTACGTCTTAGAGCGTACAGATACCATAAAAGATTTTGGAATTTATTTCGATAGTAACTTTACCTTTTTAAATCATATTCAATATCTGGTGTCCTCAACACTTAGTACACTGGGCTTTGTGATTAGACAAGGTCGTGAATTCAGTGATAATGTTGTGTTGTTTTCATTATTTTACGCGTTTATCCGTCCCAAACTGGAATACTGTTCTCAGGCTTGGATTGTTTTTTATATTAACCAAGCCAGTTTAATTGAATTGGTGCAAAAAAGTTTTTGAAATACCTCGCATTTCGCTCCGATGGCGTATATCCTGCTTGTGGATGCGATTATAAAATACTACTAACACGTTTCAAACTCGACTCGTTACAATACAGAAAGCACTTCCATAGTTTTTCTAAGTCAATTTAATTTCTTAACAGTTAGGTCGGCTTGCCGCTCTCCACTTACTTTTTATACTTCTGCTTATAATACCAATGTGGGATTGAAGTCTCCTGTTTCTTTTATGTCACGCAATTATAACTTAATCTGTAACTCTTGTGATATATTCAACTGTAACTTGCAACATCTGTACACAGCTTTTAGAAGTGTCAACAATTCATGATTGTTAACATAGGTAGTATGTTTGTTGTATTTATTCTTTACATTTTGTTCTGTATGCTCACATGTTAAATAATATATTATATACTTTGCCCTGTAATTGGTGGTTCACTGTTGGACAAATAATTTAAATTAATAAATAAATAAATAAATAAATAAATAAATAAATAAATAAATAAATAAATAAATAAAATGCTTTGAAACTATCAGCCATTTCGAACGTTGTACACCCGTTCAAAGGCGCAGGGCAAAAAGGAATTATGGTGTAAAGGAAATACCTGTTTGTTGTAAGGCTTTCTTAAGCATTCACGGAATCTCCAAAGGCAAATTAGAACACTTACAAAAATCATTGACTAAACTAAAAGACCATCGCGGTACACATGTTAAATTAATTAAAAAGTTACCTGACGATACTTATACTAAAATTACAGATCACATAAACTCGTTTAAATGAAGGTTGTCACATTATAGCATTACAGACACTAAAAAGTTGTACCTACAAGAGAGTCTTAACATTAAAAAAATGTACACAATGTTTTAACAATTGTTTCCCAGTGTAAAGCTTCTTATGAAACTTACAGAACAATTTTTAATACTAAATGTAATATAAGTTTTGGGTTTCCGCGTAGTGACACATGTAGCACATGCGATAAGTTTAAAGCGGAAATAAATAGATTGAAAAAAGAAGGAAACTTAGAAAATGAAATAAGATTAGAAATAGAAAACGAACTGCATAAGAGGAAAGCTCAAAGATTTTATGACGAGAAAAGAAAGGCAAAGTATAAAGTGAGAAGTACCGAAGTACCGAAAATTTCGAAGCAATAGCACTAGATTTCCAGAAAAATATACATATACCTCCCAAATGTGCCAATGACGTATATTACCTACGACAGCTTAGTATACAGCGTGGTAAAAAAGTTCTGCATAAAATTCATATTTTCATTAAACAAGATCACCCACGTTTATTAAGCTACCGTTCCAGTTACTCTGGTAGTTGACTTCAAAGTCCAATAGTAAAAGCTCAGAATAAACCTCCAAAAAGTAAATTGCCAGACAACAAGTTTGAACTTCCTTTGACAAAATATAACGGTATGTATGAAAATAGGCATAAGTCGATATCCTAATATTCGTTTTTTGTCCTAGATGAGCTTCAAATCAAGGAACAAAAGTTTTTGAATCTGATGAAGTTAAAAGAATTTTGTGAAAATCCATATGCCGCTTTATTCTATGAATAACTTCCCCACGAAGTAAAGAAAAATTAAACCAGAAAAAAAATTAAAAGTAACCGACAGAATTTCACTACTGATGACCCGATTATAATAAAATTTTATTAATCCACTAGGTAAAAACGTCAAGAATGGGAGGACATTCCTTGTTTTATGTCTGAAGTTTCGGATATGTTTGTTACGTATTCTTTAATTTAATTCAGCAAAGGCTTTGTTTATTTTTGTATAATTTTTGTGTATTTCAGTTGACAAATGTTTTTCGAAACGCTTTGTGAAAAACAATTATTTTTTATATTTTTTTCAAAGCTTTTATAATGAAATAAACATTATAAGCTTGAATTTCTCTAAATGTAGTTTCAGTGACATTCCTTATTTTATTCGTGTACCCATCAATTGACTGACCCCGCCGAAAAATATAAAATAAATATGTAAATTATAAGAAAAATACACTTTATAAAATAAAAAAAAGTTTCATGCTGTAGGTTTTTGTTTTAAAAATTTAGTCGGTTACCTTCATTTAGAAGCATCTTTTTAGGGGTGAACCGCTCGCCTATAAGTTTGATTGAAACAGAAATTTTATTTTTGTTATTTTCAAACAAATCACCCCGTATATGTCAAGTATGTCAGGAAAATTCCATTGAGACAAATTTTAACGTATATCGAAAACACACATTCACACTCACCAATATTAAAAACACGAAACAATATTTTCTCCTGTATTTCGAAACTTTTGATAATGAAATATTACAGGCATAATCCTTCGGGTACATTTGTTAATGCTCCCCTCGCACTCCGCATTTCCCGGTTGATTCCAGCTCATTATTCCGAAAACAAGGCGGCATTATACAACATGAAAACTGTTTTAGAGTTATGGCCATATCATTCGGTAGGGTTACTCGCGTTTTCGAAGCCCCGAACCATGCGATTGTGAAAAATAGGCAATGTAAATGTTAACCCTCGAGTTTAAAGCTTGTCACGCACGAACAATTGAGGAGTAACTACATTACACCCGGTGAAGTGGATGGGCCCGTAAAATAAAAAAATATGGATATGGTTTCGGATCGGGCCGGTATGTTCTACTGAATTTTAAACCGACACAAGTGGATGAAGCCGTTACGGCCCATGTGTGTACAGATGGAGCCTAACTTTGCGAGATTTATGGAAAAATTATGTAGTGGCATAAAAAATGCCGCCGCCGGGCCGCGTAGCCCTGATGGCTTATTCCGGATCACGCGAGGTCTTAACACAAATTACCAGAAATAAATATTTTTTACAAATACACTTTATTACACAAAAAGGGAATATTAATGTTATACAAAACACTACAGTTACACAGAGAAAACCTTTTTTATATCCAAAAATCTAGATTAATTTGAAAAGGGAGTCCACGAAAAACAATACAGGGTGTTTCTGAAATAGGTGCTTTCGTTGAAAAAGTTGATAGTGGGCACGAAAATGAACAACTTTTATTAAGCCACTGATGGTCTATACTCTGTTTGGAAATGAAAGAGAGTAATAAAACCCCGAGATAAGAACCGGCCATGGGCGTGCTAATATTTCATTTCAGATAATTATCGGGTAACACTAATGCTAACAGGTAATGGGTGTACATTAGTATATTTTACTGGATACACCATAGGGCAGGAACCAGTGTATTGTGACAGATTAATCCAGTCTTAGTGCTGCATATACGAAGACGTGCTAGTGCAGTAGAGTAAAATTCGACTTGTGTTTAGTGACTAAAGTACACTAATTTTATTTTAAAAAAGAAATACCAACGTTAAACTAAATTTTAAGTGAACTTTCAGAGGACAACGATTTGCCAAAACTCAGTAGAAGCAAATTATGGGCCGTCTTACGAGAGTTGAATTTTTGCTGGGAAAAGCAGAACAGGAAATCAGTTCTTATCGATAAAGATGAAATTATTTGTTGGCGAAGATCCTACTTAAGATCAATTAGAAAATTCCGTGACGAAGGGAGGAATATTTATTATCTAGACGAAACTTGGGTCAACGAGGGATATACTGTAACAAAAGTATGGCAAGATAAAAATGTAAAAAGTTTTCGACAAGCATTTTTGGATGGACTTTCAACAGGGTTCAAGGCACCTTCAGGTAAAGGGCGAAGATTAATAGTGACACATATAGGTAGTGCCAGTGGTTTTGTAGATGGCGGTTTACTTTTATTTGAATCTAAAAATACAGGTGACTATCACGAAGACATGAATGCAGATGTTTTCGAAGAGTATTTTACACAGATGTTGGATCTTATTCCTCCGGGGTCTGTAATTGTCATGGATAATGCCAGTTACCATTCACGGCAGACCGAGCGGACGCCTACGACTGGTTGGAGGAAAGCCGATATAATTCAATGGTTATCCGGAAAAAACATTTCTTTTGAAACAAATATGGTGAAAAAGGAACTTTTGACACTTGTCAATCTTAATAAAGATCAGAAAAAATATTTTATCGATGAAATGGCAACAAATCGCCAAAGAACGGTACTACGGTTACCACCTTATCACTGTGAACTTAACCCAATCGAATTAGTCTGGGCGCAGGTAAAAGGAGATGTAGCGCGAAATAATACGACGTTTAAATTAAGTGACGTGAAAATTTTGTTAAAAAATTCCTTGGAACGAGTAACTGCAGATAACTGGCAAAGATGTTTACATCATGTACAAAAAGAAGAGGAGAAAATGTGGAACTCGATAATTTATTGACGTTACTGTGGAACCTATCGTTATCAATCTAGGAGACAAAGATAATTCATCAGAATATTCATTTATTTTCTTTATTGCACATTTATACAACACTACATTTACTCACCATAATTTGAATTTTCAAAATACATATATTTTTGGGTGGAATAAAAGTCTATTCATTAAATTTAAATAAATATTTTGATAATAATATTGAATAATTTTATTTGAATTACTAAAAATCCCTTAACCCGGTTATGATGCTTAAAGTAACCTCATGTTTTGAAATGCTGTTTTTATATTGTTTACTTATAAGAGAAATGGACCGAGAAATTGAAGCGGCATAGACAAAGACGGTTTGTTGGGGATTAAATTTTAGCTACCTGCTACAATTTAGTACAGTCCGATCGCACAAAGTTTTGTTAAAAGTAGACCTCATTTATACGGAAAATACATAATATAAAAATATTGAATATAAGCACCAGTACTACATTTATTTACGATTTGCATACATAATGAGCTTTTATTACTCTCTTTCATTTCTAAACAGACTATAAATGCTTCTGTTTTCGGGAAAATTAATTCAGAAAATTGACCATAAACGTAATCCGAGTCTGTGCATCTTGTGCACGTGCATGGCTAGAAAGCTTCGGACGCGCTGCAAACATGAAGCGCTTCTCTAATTGGCTGACGTTCCACGTGACGTGTATTGCAGTATTACTTAGCCGGAGTATAGAATGTCTTCTCATCAGGCACTAGCAGATATGGTGTTAAGGTACGAAGAATATCAGTAAATGATTTATTTGTTTGTATGCGGTCCGTTACCGTAACAGACGCTAATCTGACAGTAGAACAGTGCAAATAGTCCAGTCACTGAAGACGAAAATAAAGTAAAAGCTCCCAATTTTTTCGGATAGCATGGATTTTCCTGAAAATTTGCATACAATCTCATCTGACCCCCCACTTCAAAAATTATATTGTCTAGATATGTTTTTTTTCTATTTAGGTGTGAAAACTGCGAAAATGTTCAAATATATTGGATAAAGTTCCCTTCATGTTTTTTAATATAATTTATGAAATTTAATTACCTTTCAACCCTTAAAAATCCTTAAAAACTAACCTTCGATGGCCAAAAAAATAGAAACAAAAAGTTTTTAACAGTTTAAAATATTCTTTTGGTGCATTCACAATGTATTGCATTTTTTTGTTATCCATTAGAAAGCTTACGACTCAGGTATGTTAAATTATAAACTTTTTATTGGTTTTCAATATATTGCAACTTTCAACCACCCAAGAAACCCTTATGGAAGACCTACCCCTCATAAAAACCCTACCCCTTATAGAAAAATTTCCTAAAAATTATATGTGAGTATGACATAATTATTATTTTTTTAATTTTATTGAATTTATTCTTAATATTTTTTTATTAAATTAATATCAAATAAAAAAAATATATAATAATAATAATAAATAAATTTTACCGAAAAAATGCGATTAATTTTTTTTACCATAACTTTTGTAATTTTAAAGTTATAAATTTACTCAAAAAACCATTTTGTAGGGAATTTAAAGCATTTTTAAGTTCTGTGATTTGCAGCTTTTTTTTAGCCCTTCGTTTTTTAGATTTGTAAGCTAAAAGGGCTCAGGAACGGTCATCTCAGTCAAATTTTGCCCTACAAAAATTTAAAAAAAGCAAATTGTTCAGTAAGAAAAAACCTACAATTTCTTATTATATCATTTTTTTATAACTTTGTTAGTTTTTGAAATATTTTGAAAAAAGGCGATTTTTTAAAAAATTGAAAAATTTTATTCAAAAGTAAATGAATTTTTTTTTTTAATTTAGGCTTCTAAAATCGTTCAAATTCCCAGAATCTACTGTTAATAAAAAAATAAAGTAAATTACAGAAGGAATACGTTTATTTGTTTATCCGTGAAGTAATTACTTTTAATACCGATTTTTTTTCTCAAAAATCAAGACAATCATTTTATTTTGAATGTAACTTCATTAGTTTTCATGCTAACAACTTGCCCCGTGTGGTTTCGACATCAAATAACACAAGATCCGGATGTTACAAGTAAGGTGCTTTTTACTGATGAATGTTGTTTTACTAGAGAAGGCATACTAAATTTTCGCAACATTCACTATCGACGGGCGTGATGCAAATCCTAACGTAGACAGAGATCTCAGTTCCAGCAATGGTTTTCAGTGAATGTGTGGTGTGGTAATTTTGGCGAAAGATTACACGGTCCGATTGATTTGCCCGCACGTTTAAATGGAGCTACTTATTTAGAGTTTTTAACAAACGCCTTACTGGATTTGTTGGAAGACGTCTCTTTACAAATCCGTGCCCAATGGTGCTACATGCATAATGATGCCTCAGCCGATATTTCTCGTGCAGTTTGTGAATTTTTACATAACAACCGAAATTTTGGAAATCCGTTTTTGTTTCATTTCAGCCTTGTTTGAGGTCATATTGAAACAGAAGGTAAATTTCATAGGGTCTAAAGACACTTAAAGTGTACGATAATTCATTAGATATAGATTTGTAAATAAATTAATTTATACAGAAAGGGCCCCGCACAAACCTTATGGGTTTGAGTTAATGGTCCATTGATTCAGAAATGAACAGTTTTCGAGATATCGTGGACGCAAAGTCTCAAAAAATTGAATATTTCCATTATAGGAACATGGAAACGAGCACTTTTGAAAATAATTATTATTCATTTTTTATTATTTATCGGATTTAGATCGATTTGAGTAGGTATTCGTAAAGTTTATCTAGAAAATAGGGGTGCCGACTTGAATATCAAGTTTGCAATTATCATCAGCTCCTCTGAACCCTACAACTTTTATACATGTCATCTCACTACCATGCGTCCTTAGTCCGAAACTCGACCTTACAAATTGCCCTGTATACAGGGTGTCCCACCGGAAACTGCATCGATCGATATCTTGGAAAGTATTGCTCTGAAAATTCGAAAATTTGGAAACACGGCAATGTCCCTGGGGGGAACACAACTAAAATATCTAGAACTTTCCAGCACTTCCGGTTATACAGGAAGTCGACACCAACTTTGTTATTTTAAATGGGACATCCTATATATTATTTAATTTTCGTATTCTTCGTGAAATTTGAGGGACACTTTATTAAATATTCGCTATATCTAGGAATTATAAATTTTTAAAGAAAAAATTTGACAGATTCAAATGTGACAAAGTTATTTCAAGAAAATGTAGGGAATCTGCCCATTTTTTCCATAAATAATAAACAAATTAAAATAATCCTCTATAAGTATAATTTAAACGATACCCAGACATTTTTATTTAAATTTTCAGAAAAACTATTACAGACATAACAATAATTTTACAACTAACTTGACAAATGTCAAATTATTTTAATTGTTTTAGAGTGTTTCTGGTCATGGCCAATTTGACAAAAGGTCTGGTATTAGAAAAAGTGTCCAAAAAATTGAAATTTGCAAATATCTCTGGGATCGGGAACTCAAACCCATAAGGTTTGTGCGAGGTCCTTTGGAACGAATATATTGAAGAATTTTTCGAGACAATACGTCCGAATCTGATTCGGGCTGAGGCAGTACAGTACTGGGGGTCATGAACATTTGCAAAAAATGTAATAAAATTTCTTGGGTCGTATTTAAAAAAATTAAATTGGTGATGGTCCTGGAGAGACGAAACGTGACATATAAAAATTGATTATGCCATTCGATAGAGGGCAAAAAGTTGTCATGAGAAAGTGTTCTTCTTTTTTCAATATCACCTCAAACAAGGCTGATGAAAAAAAAACGAATTTCCAAAATTTCAGTTTTTTTTTTTCAAATATTTCGAAAACTAATCATGTTAGCCTTTATTTTTTAAAGGTATAATGTCGATACCCTGATTATGAAACTTTACCCCTATTTAAGTTAGTTCGTATCTCTTACCGTTTCCGAGATCCCTGTAGTGAGAAGAGAATTTGTAACAGCCTGTATATGTATTGAAATAAACACACTGTACTTCAAGACATGACATAGAGTAATGGTAGAGAGAAAAATTTAAAATGTATAACACCAATGTATAAAATTATAACGAAGCATGAAAGCAAAAGAAAAATGTCACAAGAAAGGCCAATTTAACAAGTTTACAATTAAATAAACGTTAAATAAATTAGTACAAAAGAAAATTCAAATATTATAGTATCAGAAAAACACATAGGCTAGAAGTTTATTATAAAAATTGTCATTCAGAATTCCATATAGAAATTTCTTGTAAACTAGTTTTAAAAAGTAATAAATACTACGCAGTTACAAAATACAAATTACGCCGTAATTTATTAAAAATAAAATCACATCGCAATATGTTGGAGAGAAAGTGCGCAGTAAGAAAACAATATCTCATGGATACAAGTGACCAATAAAAAAAAGGACAAATCAGAAAATTTACCTTCTAAGGGAAAACAACACAGCATCGTTTCGAAGTAAACAAGTTGGAAAAGAAACTAGTTGGTCCCAGATACAGGTTAGGGGTGCATGTTATCCTGTAACTCCCAAATAACATCATAAAAAACCAGGACGCAACCAACTCACAAAAAACGATCCACAAGAGACGAGAACAGCTGTTTCGCCCACGACTAAAAAGCGAGGTTAGAGTGAATATTGGACATTCCAACGCCGAGAGAATGGAAAATGTAAGTCCAGTTGCCTAAGCATACTCTCCAAAACATAAATTAGAGTGTTTACAAATTCGAATTAAAAACATTTTGTGAAATCAAAAACTGTATTTCAAACCATAGACAATATCAGTGAATAGAAATTAAAATCATATTTTAGAACATTTCATAGTATAAGGTATAAGGTTAAGTTTCTGTATTCTTAATTTAAGTTAATTTGTTTCGCAATACATTTAAAACAATACAAATTGGTTAACCAAATATTTTCAAAATTAAATTAGGTAAAGTTGAGAAAATTTATCAGTTATTTATTCATGTAAAATTTCATAACATATCTAGTTTCTGTGTTTCTTAAAAATATTATTCGGATTTTAAAATGAATAATTAATAAATGTCACATTGTTAAAATCGTTAAAAATTTGCCTTCATTCATTGCTTCCTACTCAAATCTATAGTGATAGTAAATTTGAATAATATTGAACCGCTTCTCTGAGATAAGAACTTATGCTAGTATTCTTAATAAGTGTTTTTGAGGGACAGTGTATCATTGATTACTAAACATTCCTATCTACACTGTAATAAAGTGTACACTGTAAATATTATTTATGCAAAATAAAGCTACCGGAGGAGAGATAAGCAAAACCAAGGTAAGAAAAGTATAATTCGATGAAATTTGTCATTGTTATTGCTTAACTTTATCCTGAGAACCTGCTTCCAACAAAAATTAATTTCAACACACAAATTACATTCTACACAACAAAAGGCGCCCAAACGAATACTGAATCATTAAACATACATCAAATCATTACACATAAACACAAATTATTCATTCTACTATTTGGAGCAAACCACATAAATAACATTACAAAAATTATATGCAATACTACATAACAACAATATAATACACAAAAATAAAGTAAATAAATTAAAATAATAGTATACACCGTGTCCACCTAGTGCGGGTAAGTCTAATATCTAGATCAATAAAAGATATAACTTAATTTTTTTCTACAGAGTGGCCTACTTTCCCGAGCTGCACAAAATGAAAATATATATTTTCATATACAGGGTGTTCAGTTTTTCCTGGGCAGGTACCAACTTAATTATTTTAAATGAAAACCTATATTTTTTATGGCATTATCGGATTCTACGTGAAAAATTAACGGGACGTTGTGTTATGATCCCTAATTAAAATATTGATAGTTTTCGAGATAATCAACTTTTCATTTTTTTTCTTATGTTTCGTCACTTCTAGTAGTTGACATAATTATGATTGTATGACAGCTAGAAATATTTTTTTTTCAGGAACTGTAGGGTGAAGATGGATCTTTCAAAAAATATATCAAAAGTTGACCTGCGATATACAGAGAGCAAAAAAAATCATGCCAAACCTGATAATTTAAAATTTGGAAAATCACGACTTTTTCTAATAAAACACTGTGTTTTATGATTTCATTAGATGCCTTTCTGTAGACCCTACAATTTTTTAATAGCTTTCCCTATATCTAAGTTACGTAGTTTTTATAAAAAAACCCATTTTTATGTAAAATACTGGATTTGGCTGTAATGTGATTATTGTATTGTTATTATAGTTTTCCTATTACCTATTTATCTTTAAGGTTAGAGAACACCTAAATCACGTATATCCAAACCAGTGGTTAGGTCGTGGTGGTCCAGTTCCTTGGCCCGCACGTTCGCCTGACTTAAATAGTCTGGACTTTTTCTTGTGGGTTTATATCAAGGAGCGAGTATACGAAGTACCACCAACGGATATTCAAGACTTAAAAGAAAAGATTCAAACCGAGTTTCTAACTATAACGCCTCAAATGTTAAGAAATGTCCACATTCATTTTCATTCTAGATTAATGCTTTGTGTTGAAAACAACGGTGGACAGTTTGAACATTTATTTTAAGTTAGCTTGCGACTATGAGTATTCTTTTTTCAAAATTCTAATTTCATCCAAATTATTTAATCTCCAATTTCACTAATAACATTCTTAACTATGCACGGTAACAATGCTTGATTTTCAATATGATACGGATGAAACTCCTTCAATATTTTATTTGTCAAGCTTTTGAAAACTCCAAGATTACTACTAATTTCCTGGCACTAATATTTGGATTTTCACCAGCAGATGCCGTAACTTTAAACTAAATATTATCGTTGTTACTTTCATGTCTCCTGGTAGTTTTCTCATAATTTGCATTTGCTGTTCATTCAAACCTTTCCTTCACATTTTCAAAACAGTGGTCTGTAAATCTGGATTATTTGCTTTGTAAATACGTGCTGCTAGCAAACATTTCCCATATTTGGATAATTCTTAATCACTTGTAGCGATTTTATGGTTTTTTGATTTTATTTACAAATAAATGGTAACTTTCCATAAAGACTTATTTATTAAACTCAAATATCTAAATTTTTCAGTTATTAATATTTATTGTAAATAGTGTAGCTAGACAACTAATAAATTTAATAAAAATAAATACCCTTTAATATTTTTCCCGACAAAGGAACGGGCGCAAATCCGGTATTTTATATAAAAATGGTTTTTTTGCAAAAACTACGCAACTTAGGTATACGGAAAGATATTGAAAAATTGTAGGGTGTACAGAAAGGCATCTAATTAATTCATAAAACACAGGGTGTTCTATTTGAAAAAGTCGAGATTTTTCAAATTCTAAATTATCAGGTTTGGCACAATTTTTTTGCCACGTGTATATCGCAGGTCAACTGTTGATACGTTTTTTGAAAGAGCCATCTTCACTCTACAGTGCCTGAAAAAAAATAATTTCTAGCTGTCATACAGTCATAATTATGTCAACTACTAGAAGTGACGAAACATAAAAAAAAATGAAAAGTTGATTATCTCGAAAACTATCAATATTTTAATAGGGATCATAACACGAAGTCCTATTAATTTTTCACGTAGAATTCGATAATGCCATAAAAAATATAGGTTTCCATTTAAAATAATTAAGTTGGTACCTGCCCAGGAAAAACTGAACACCCTGTATATGCAAATATTATTTCATTTTGTGCAGCTCGGGAAAGTAGGCCACTCTGTAGAAAAAAAATTAAGTTATATCATTTATTAACCTAGATATTGGACTTACGCGCACTAAGTGGACACGGTGTATATTGGCTACCTAAAATCTTAAAAATAGCCAAAATGTAGATAAATGTTCTCCATTTTCCTCCCCATAATAGTGAAATTCTACACAAAGACACCAAAATCACTCCGATCGGACACTCCTGCGTTCAGAGGTCAAAGTCGAACATTTTTTTACAATTTCAAAGTTTATTCTCCACTTATATACATGTACATATTTTTTTACATCTATCGTTAACTACTGATTACATAAACATTTCCCATGTTAAATATTAAAATATCGATTCCCTTAGCATTCAGATGTAGCAGGAGTATTGTTGGCTTAAAATAGTGTGTGAATAAATTAACGATTCAATGTAAATTTCTTTAGGCGTCATATATCATCGTTCATTTGTATATAAATGTCCCGACGTACTACAGAGTCCCACATAATACCCAGTGGCAGCAATTATCAAATATATTAATTGCCGTGAATTATGAAACGCCTCCCGAACGGCCAATTCTCAGGTGTACACCAAATTAGCGAAATGCGGGGCATTATCGGATATCGGAAAAATATCAGGCAATAAATGTTTTACCGGAGAATCGGTACATTATTGCCGGGATATCTTTTCAAATGAATACATTTTGGGGAAATAGGGAAATAATAAAACCTACAATATAAAAGGATACAAAAAAAAAGAAGCAGAAGACTTACATAGCAAATATTACAGTGAAGTACGAATCTAATAGTAAAGATATCGTCTTTACTTCCTAACACATATATCGGTAATATATTTTCACAGCATTCAGAACAGTAAATAGAAAATGACGGAGTAAAGCGTAGCTGATATATGGAATGCGAGAATTGAACTTGACATCAAATGGCAAACGACTCATGGGTAAACTATGCAGTTGTAATATACGATCGTCTTGCACTTGAGACACATATCATGTTGGCACGATTTTCAAGAAAGAATGACTAGAAACGACGGCTTAGGTGAAGAAAATAAAAATTTAATAAACTGTTAAACTGTTAGATAATATTTTAGTTCTTCAGATCTATGTCCACACAATTATGTAATTTTTGGAAATGCTATACCTATAATTTTTTAGTCGTTAATTCAAATGAATACCTTACAAGCCACGTGTCCAGTAATTGTGTTTGGAACAGTAATTTTATTTCCTTCACATTGGCAATTTTTAGGTAAAATTAAAGATTATTCAAACCATAAGATCAAGATTACATTGAAACGCAACATTCTTTT
This sequence comes from Anoplophora glabripennis, assembly GCF_000390285.2. Taxonomy (NCBI): domain Eukaryota; kingdom Metazoa; phylum Arthropoda; class Insecta; order Coleoptera; family Cerambycidae; genus Anoplophora; species Anoplophora glabripennis. Next base: position 479,971 of record NW_019416400.1, on the reverse strand, counting down.
TCATTGGCTGATGATTGGTGTAATTTTTCACGAGATTTTATTCAACCAATCAGCGATCACATTAGCTCGATCGTAGACTTAACGGTTTGTCATTGTTCGTTGTAAACGAATCATTATGTATGTACGATGTATGTACAGGTACTGTACTGCCTTAGTACAGTGAAGTTTGTATTTTAACGTCTCCTTCTTAATTACAGTTTTTAGTGGTTTATATTGACTAAAAATTTTCGCATTTGAAGCTATGTATTTTATCCGAAACTAATTCAGTAGCTGATGCTTCGTTCTGTTATAAATCTTGAAGAATTCATTAGAATTGGACTTACATTCCATTGGTTCCAGTGGTGAAAAAAGTTGAACATTTATCAGTGTTTGTTAAAATAAAAACTCTTAAGGAATCCATACACCAGCAGATTTGTAGTGATTTATATACAGGGTGTTAGTAAATAAGTGCGACAAATTTCAGGGGGTGATTCTACATGAGAAAATAATGGCAGTTTGCTTATAAACGTATGTCCGCAAATGATTCGTTTTCCGAGATACGGGGTGTCAAAGTTTTTCTTAAAAACTGACGATTTAATTTATTGCTCTGAAACCGGTCGAGATGTGCAAATGAAATTTGGTGGGTTTTAAGAGGTAGTTATTGCGCATTTTTTGACACGCAATTAAGAATTTTATGTTCATCATTGGCGCGCGTACGGGTAATAATCTCAATTTTTTTAAAGAAAAAAATGGTACGCCACTGAGATATTACAAATTAAAAATCATTTTTGAATTCCTCGTTCAATTTGTGACAAAAAATCTCTCTTGCCTTTTCTTCGTATGGGGCGCCGTTTTGATGCAAAAAAATAAAACATCTTAACGCGTATTTTTTATTTCTTTAATACATTATCAAGAACTATCTAATACAATAACATTAAACCAGAACAATAACAGAAAATAACACTAATAAAATTTTGAAAAGGCGCAAAGCTACAACAAATGTTCAAAATGACCTCCCTCAGACGTGACACAAGATTCAACTCTTCGCCTCATTGATTGTCGTATTCGCGCAAATATTCCTGGTATATTTCTTATTGTCTCACAGCCGACTATAATTCGATTCCTCAGGTCATCAACATTTTCAACGGGAGTGGAATAAACTAATGACTTAAGAAAACCCCAAATGCAAAAATCAAGAGGATTTAAATCCGGCGATCGAGCAGGCCAATGTTCCGTACCTCCCCTACCTATCCAACGATTTGGATATACTGTGTCTAAGTGATTACGTACATTAATGCTAAAATGGGCTGGTGCACCATCATGCATGTACCATAGGTGTTGTCTCAGCTGTAGAGGAATTTCTTCAAGAAGAACAGGTAACTCTTCCTGTAGGAAATTAAGATAAGATTCGCCTGTTAGTCGTTGTGGGAGGAAATATGGACCGATTAAATGATCATCAATTACCCCAAGCCATACATTTACGGAAAACTGATGCTGAAAATGAGCTTCAAAGATTCCATGGGGGTTTTCCTCAGCCCATAAGTGATTGTTATGGAAATTTCGTATACACTGTCGTCCAAAAGTAGCCTCGTCAGTAAACAAAACGGCATTTAAAAAATTAGGAATTTGAGCGATTTGATGATTAATCCATTGGCAAAAAAATAGGCGCGGAAAAAAGTCTCTAGGTAGTAGAGCTTGCACACGTTCAATATGAAACGGATACAATTGCTGTTCTTTAAGAATTTTAAATACAGTGAAGTTGCTTACATTCAATATGTTGGCAATTTTTCGAGTACTTGTTTCAGGTGACTCCGCAATTAACTCGAGAACTGCTTCTTCTAGTTGCACAGTTCGTACTTCTCGAGGGCGCCCACAGTCAACCGTTTGTTTCTTAAATGAACCATTTTCGCGCAAACGTTGATGAAGACGAGCAAATATTGTGTGATGAGGTACCCTACGTCCTGGATACAACTCAGCATACAATCGTCGAGCTTGCCGACCATTTCCATTACTTCGACCATAGACAAAATGCATGTCTGACAATTCCGCATTTGTAAAATTTTCCATTCTTTTCGATAAAAGAAAAATTAATTACTTATTAACACTAATGTTATAGCAAACTAAAAGCTTAATAAATTAATAATGACGAAACGCTAATTTGACATTTCTTAAAAATATTCGTATTTAACAGACAAATGTTGACAGTAGCCTACTAGGTAATGTATTAAAGAAATAAAAAATACGCGTTAAGATGTTTTATTTTTTTGCATCAAAACGGCGCCCCATACGAAGAAAAGGCAAGAGAGATTTTTTGTCACAAATTGAACGAGGAATTCAAAAATGATTTTTAATTTGTAATATCTCAGTGGCGTACCATTTTTTTCTTTAAAAAAATTGAGATTATTACCCGTACGCGCGCCAATGATGAACATAAAATTCTTAATTGCGTGTCAAAAAATGCGCAATAACTACCTCTTAAAACCCACCAAATTTCATTTGCACATCTCGACCGGTTTCAGAGCAATAAATTAAATCGTCAGTTTTTAAGAAAAACTTTGACACCCCGTATCTCGGGAAACGAATCATTTGCGGACATACGTTTATAAGCAAACTGCCATTATTTTCTCATGTAGAATCACACTCTGAAATTTATCGCACTTATTTACTAACACCATGTATAATGCAATGGATGAAAACATTTGTACTAAATGTAAGGAAAAATTTAAAGGTGACACAGGTTTGAAATGTGCAGGAGTATATGGAAATACTGTTGCTTCGATTGTGGACTGTATTTGTTTTTAATGAGATTTATTTACTTGTACATACATAGATTATGACAATATTAATGATTACATTTAACGNTTCGCTTTCAAACTGTTCCCTTTCTACTTCATAGTCATTTCCTTTTTCTAACCACTCAATTTGCATTTGTAACTCATCAAATTCTCCTAACAATGGCTCAACTTTATCTAACCTTACTGTCAGATTATTCAATATTTCTTGTGACATACTATCTACACCTAATTCTTTGACAAACTTAGTAAATCTCCTCAATTTAGATTTTACTCCTTCAATTTTCAATTTCAACTCTTCTACTGAAATTTCCATTTTCTTTTTATTTTATTTTCTTTTACTTGATTATTATTAATATTCTACTTATTATTTTTTACTTTTATTAATTATTTACTTTAATTCTTTACCCAAATAGAAAGCATTAGTGCAAGTATTTTATTAGAATTAATTTATTCGGAATAGGACCGTTTTTGGAAAATGAAACGTCCCTACCTGACTGCCTTTCTCTGACGACTCACGCTTACTGCTACTGCTATGTGCTAACTGATCCAACCATCGGGTGAGAAGACCAAAAACTGTTGCTTCGATTGTGGACTGTATTTGTTTTTAATGAGATTTATTTACTTGTACATACATAGATTATGACAATATTAATGATTACATTTAACGTGAGTCTCTTGAACTTTGACACATATATTCTGTCACTCAATAATTTTCGCCGTCTTGTTTTTGCTTCGCTTCACTTCCCCACTAGGGTCCATTTCGCACAAGAGCACTAACAAATACTTTTCATGTAAAGTGTGCTATTAGTACGAAAGAATTTAACGTAATAAAAAATTTGCAATGGCTTAAATGGCTTTGTGAAGGATGTTTACCGTCTTGGCAATTTTGTACAACTATGACTAAAGAATTCACCGAATTTAAACTCGCTTTGTTAAGTGAAATACAAATAATAAAGACAAAATTAGATAGTTATCCTAAATCAGTAAACGCTAAACCTGCCATTTCGTATTCAAATATAGTGTCCGGAGAAGCTGTTGTTATTAAGCCTAAATCTAAACAAGCCTGTAGTAAAACCAAAGAAGTTGTTACGAAAAAAATTAATCCTTCAGAAATGGAAGTTAATATCACCCAAGTGAAGAACATTAAAAATGGAGGAATATTGATAAAGTGCGAAACTAAAGAAGAATTTGAAAAAGTACGCTGTGAAGTAGAAAAGAATTTAGGTAAACAGTATCAAGTAAAAGTACCTCAACAAAGAAACCCATGCTTAAAAGTTGTCGATATAGAGGAAGATATGGATAATGATGAACTGTTGGAATGCATCAAGAATCAAAACCTATGTATAAAACATGATGAATTGAACTTGAAGGTGGTAACGATAAAGAAAATGGTGAAACGTTATATGGCCATTCTGGAGTGTGATCCGATCACTCATGCAAAAGTTCTTGAAGAAGGGTCCCCTTGTATCGGATGGTCACCTTCCTGTAGAGTATTTGACTATGTTAGATTATTTAGGTGTTACAACTGTGGAGGTTTTAATCACAAATCAAATGATTGCAAGGTCCAGGTATGTGTAAAGTGTGGTGAAAATGACCACAAAAAAGAAAACTGTCAAAACGAAACTTTAAAATGTTTAAATTGTTTAGAGGCTAAAGAAAAATTAAATCTAAATATCAGTGTTAATCCTACGATATCAAAAACTGTGTAGTTCTGCAAAGAAAAATTGATACTGAAAAACAAAAAGTTCGAAATGAATAATAATAATAATAATAATAATAATAATATCATCATAGCATCATAGAATCATTATAGCAATCAAATTTGAAGTTAATTAAAAATTTAACCATCTACCATCAAAATGTTCAATGTATTAGGAACAAAGTGGATCTTGTTGAATCTATTTTAGTTGCAAATGACATTGACATATTCTGTATGGCAGAGCTCTGGCTATCAAAAAATCAGATTACACTGTTTAAAATTCAGGGATATAACTTAATTAGTATCTTTTATAGGACAAATTATAAAAATGAAGAGGTTGCAATATTCTGTAGAGAAAATAATCATCTGAATGCCACATGAAATGATAACCAGTACATATTAACGCAAAAAAGTTTTTACCTCTCCTAAAAAATTTATTTATTCTTGCATATATTATTTTTGCACCAGGGTCTTCAAATGCTCAGTAATGATTGAAAATATATAATTCAAATTTGTTACAGTGTAGTTTACCCACAGTAGTTGCCCTCACTTAAAATTTGACGAAAGCAATAAGATTTCAGGGGTTCAACCCTCGGTTCAACCATTAAAAACAAGTTATTCTCCAACATCACAAAACTATGACATTTTTGACTGTCAGAAGTGTCTAAGGTTGACATTTTTCTTACTGAGAAAAAAAATGGTATCTTAGCAACAAAAGCATTCACTTTTAATCCTAGGAGCTAAAGTTACTTTTAGTCTTTAGATGAAATGTGTTAATCAAGTTTTAATTTATAAAAGTTTATTCAACAATATTTACAATAACTTTTGTTTATTCACATTGATATTAAATACACAGTTTGAACAATTACTCGCAATTTTTTCGGTAGATATCCCTCATTTTGTCCCTCGAGAAAAGCATGTAACTTTGAATACCTATTTGATTATATCCATCCCCTTCTTTATATCCAACGTTGACCGCAACATTGAATATTGTGACCAAAGTGTTGACGGCTTGATTTTATTTGCCAAGTTTGAGAAATACACCATCAATACATCTTCTGATTACAGCTTAATGTTTTTTTCTTTGCGCCAATCCATAAACGTTGATAGACACATTAATATATTTCTCGAGATTTCTTTGGGAGCAGATTAAAAAAAACTGTTTAGAACATTTCAGTATCTCCTCAGGTATATCTATCTTCATTAGATTCCATTTTTACAGAGTTTTCAGCAAATTCAACCACAAACAATCACAAATGAACTCAATTACCAATATGGCGACTAATGTTTGACAAAGTATCCACGACTACATCGATCCTACTTACCTACTTTACTTTACTATCCAAAGGACCCCGCACAAACCTTATGGAAAATGGCTTTCGGTCAAAATGGCTGAAATTGGAATATGATATAGCTCTCACCTTCCTGAGCATAAGTTGTCACAGGCCCAAAGCGATCCTATGTGTAGGTTTAAATATATAGAGCTTTGAAACTAACGACTTCATAGCACGGTGCTGAATATAAGTGCAGGATAGGTGTATGTATATCTCCCTTTCTCCGTACTTCTCGAAAATTGAGTGGCGAAAATATACAAGGTGAGTCAGTTTTTTGTAGACAAACTTTAACAGGAGATAGAACACATGTTTTTAAAAAGAAAAGTTCCTATAAACATATGTCGTAGAAGGCTTCGTTTCCGAGATACGGGGTGTTGAACATATTTTTTTTTTCTCGAATATTCATTATAACTTATAAACGAATGCTTAGATTTTTTTCGTGTTTGGGACATAATGCCTAATAATTAAGGGACATAAAACAAGCGATAACAATGGTCAAAAACTTGCACAGTGGCGGAGTGGAGGGGGTGCTCAACCTCTTTCTTAAACAGAACTTCTACGCCAATATTTAAAATAAAACGTTATTTTCATTATCTACATATAGTTTAACAAAAATAATGTCCATTCTTCTGTCTCGAAATTCCTGTGCGTTTGCGAGTTATTTTGATTTTTAGTGTTTGTTGTGGTACTAAATTAAGTAATTTATTTATTATCAATTATCGGCTAAATATTTAATTCTTTCAACGAAACCTACCTAAATATGGTTTGTTAAGGATTTTAAAAAGCCGAAATCTCTTATCCTTTATCTCTTTCCAATGTAGTCAAAATAAATATTTGTTATATCAAGCTATACTCAAATACAAAACTTTTATAAGTTGAAATCTGTTACATTACATACAATACATTATTGTGCAGTTGCCAAAAAGTTTTTTAAGAAGTTGTTAATTAAATATTGTTATAAATTCAAAAAATTTCTCCATAAACATTAATATCAATGTTCATTCAGTATTTTTTTTTTGTAATTTAGTTGCAGTACATTAGTATTTACGTAGCACATAATAAATAAGGATTGTTAAAAATAGTGTACTAAACAGATTTCAACTTATTAAATTCTTGTATCTGAGTATGACTTGATATAACAAACATTTATTTTGACTACATTGGAAAGAGATAAAGAATAAGAGATTTCGGTTTTTTAGAAACCATATTTCAGTAGGTTTCGTTGAAAGAATTAAATATTTAGCCGATAATTGATAATAAATAAATTAATTTAGAACCACATCAAACACTATAAATTAAAATTACTCGGAAATGCACAGGAATTTCGAAACAGAAGAAGGGGCATTATTTTTGTTAAACTGCATGTAGATAATGAAAATAACAGTCTTTTTAAAAAAATAGTCATTGGCGTAGAAGTTCTGTTTAAGAAAAGGGTTGAGCACTCCCTCCACTCCGCCATTGTGCAAGTTTTTGAACATTCTTATCGCTTGTTTTATGTCCCTTAATTATTAGGCATTATGTCCCAAACAAGAAAGAAATCTAAGCATTCGTTTATAAGTTATAATGAATATTCGAGAAACAAAAATATGTTCAACACCCCGTATCTCGGAAACGAAGCCTTCTACGACATATGTTTATAGGAATTTTTCTTTTTAAAAACACGAGTTCTATCTCCTGCTAAAGTTTGTCTATAAAAAACTAACTCACCCTGTATATACGGAGAGAGGGAGATATACATACACCTATCATGCACTTATATTCAGCACCGTGCTATGAAATCGTTAGTTTCAAAGCTGTATATCTTTAAACCTACACATAGGATCGCTTTGGGCCCATGACAACTTTTGCTCAGGAAGGTGAGAGCTATATCATATTTCAATTTCAGCCATTTTGACCGAAAGCCATTTTCCATAAGGCTTGTGCGGGGTCCTTTGGTTTGAATAATTTCAAAGAACAAATTAAAAACACGGGTCAACATTTTATCTAGGCTTGTGCACGGGAATCGAAGATGGTAAGCTATGGTTTTTGGGGTTGCTGATTACGATGAGCGGGTCGGTTAGGCTCCATCGCGTCAAGTTCAAGGCCATTTGAAGGTCAAACGGTAAAAAAACCTTCCAAATATCTGAAAAAATTCATGGACATGTTTTTGAGGTCGCTGAATCCGAATCCGGTGTTTATTTTTACTTTACATGCATCCTCTGTCCCGTAACACTTTTACTTGTGGTTGCCATGACGGCATGGAAGCCATAACCCAGGGACTTTGCCGGATAGTGGGACAACTCCATTGCCCACCACCACGTGGAGGTGCCTTGGGTGCAACCACAAATTTTAGTTAGTCGTGGTCAATTCGACAATTTGAGACACACAAAATTCTTTGGACAATTCTTATAGTCAGATAGACAGCCTGGATTCTACTTTTTTACGTGGATTCTACAGTCATTTTCCAAAGAATCTTTTCTGGTATAAATCTCATTAACGCATAACATGGTAACAATCTCAATCTGCCAAATGCACAATTGTGCCACAGAACTAGAATACCTGCCGTGAGATGACCGTGAATGACCTCGAGGATGTATGCAAAGTAAAAATAAACACAGGATTCGAATTCAACAACCTCAAAAACATGTCCATGAATTTTTTCATATTTTTTTTAAGGTTTTTCAACCATTTGACCTTCAAATGACCTTGAAATGAGGTCGACTGACCTCAGATTCAGATTCAGGGTTCTCAAAACCATACGTATGAATTTTTTCAGATTTTTCGGATGGTACTTAACATTTTTGTCTCAAAAAACCCTCAAATGACCTTGAGATGACCTTGAATGACCTCGAGGATGCATGCAAAGTAAAAATAAACACCGGATTCGGACTCAGCGACCTCAAAGACATGTCCATGAATTTTTTCAGATTTTTGGAAGGTTTTTTAACCGTTTGACCTTCAAATGCGACCCCAGGAACCCTAAAATACCATCTTCGATTCCCGTGCACAGGCCTAGATAAAATGTTGACCAGTGAAATGGAGGATTTTGGTTGGAGAAAAAATAGCACGTTTTATTCGGATTAAAAGTGTCTTTTTGTTTCGCAATTTTGCATCCACTCGGCTATGCTAAGCTTCGCCTCGCAAATACGAAGTTTGCTCGCCACAAAAGTAACACTTTTAATCCTAATATTTCACTATACTATATTTGGAGAAGTGAATCACATTTTTTCATTTTTATTTTTACGGTATAGAATATCGTTACCTAAAGTTAAGTTGAAGCGTTGTTTCGTTTTATTTTTAAAACTTTCTTTGGATTAATTTTTTAATCCAACACGATACTTTTTACTCAATAAGTGAATTTAATATTTACCATTCTATATCCTAAAATTATACAGGGTAGCCCATCGAAAACGTACCGCAAGGCATTACAGGGTAGTAAAGAACTTTTCGGCTAAATCCAAAAATAGGTCAAATTTGTTTCCGAGGGGGACAACTTTTGGCTCAAAAAGCATACCAAAATCTTCAACCCCCTAAGTGGGGGTGCTATCCCCTAAATTTTTTCAAATGGGAATGGGGGTCAAGTGGGGGGTCATTAGAAAGGGCTTTTAATTCTCTATACATCGATTCTTACTTTTTGAAAATCGATTCATTATTTTAGAAAATATGCAGCTTTGAAAATACGAACAATATTTTTGACGAGAAATGCGAAAATCGATTTAATTTTACTTCAAAACTTACGGTATTAGTCAAGTAAATGCTGAAAATGTTGTCCGCCAACTTGCATACAATGATACAGGTTGTCTTCAAACCGTTGTCGAACATTCTGGAGCACTTGCGGTGTTACTTCGCGACATACATTAATGATTCGTCCTCGCAGATCTTCCAAGGTATCAGGTGGAGTGCTGTAAACTTTGCTTTTAATGTGCCCCCAGAGAAAGAAATCTAAAGGATTTAAGTCGGGTGACCGAGGGGGCCACTCAATTGCACCTCTTCGTCCTATCCAGCGTCCTGGAAACGTCTCATTTAGGTAATTGCGCACATTGAGCGAGTAATGTGGAGGAGCTCCGTCTTGCTGGAAAATCAGTTCGTGTTCATTGTAAGCAGGGTCGTCCTCTATGATATTTGTTAGAGCTGGGTCGATGACATTTTGTAGTAAATCCAAGTACATATCGCCTGTCAAATTTCCAGGAAGGAAAAAAGGACCTACAATGGAATTTCCAAAAATACCTGCCCATACATTCAACTTCTGGGGGTGTTGGGAGTGTGTCTCATGGAAAATCCTTGGATTGGTATCAGCCCAGTAACGACAATTATGGCGATTCACTAAACCATTCAAGAAGAACGTACACTCGTCCGAAAAACACACATTAAAGAGGAAATTATCGTTTATCGCTCGTTCAGTCATTATTTCGCAAAATTGCAAACGACGATCAAAATCGTCTTCATTTAGCTCTTGCACTAGCCGAATCTTATAAGGATGGAATTTGTATTTTTTTAATATTCGTTGGACACTTGTACGACTCACTCCTGTCGCAGTAGCCAATTGCATTGTACTCAGCGTACTATCCATTGCCACTTGCCCCAATACCGCTATTTCCGTAGGTTCATTTAGTACCGGATTTTCAACCTGCCTCTTTTTGTTATGAACGGAGCCAGTTTCGCGAAATTTGGCCACCAATTCGCGAACAATTTTTCCAGACGCATGTTTCTCAGGATGCCGTTGGTTGAACAGTTCGGCGACCCGATTTCCGCATTCATTGTTTTTGAAAAAAAGCTCAATAATTTCTACTCTTTCTGGAATTGAGTACACCATAATTAATCAATTTAAAAGACTCGGCAGTATTGGTACTCTTCAACTACAAGTCACAAGACAGTTATCTAGCAACTTCTTGTGGCCTATCTAAATACGAAACAAAAAGCGGACAATTTTTTGCTCACCAAAATCAGGCTAAAGAATTCGCAAATCAGAAAAAAAAAACAGCGAATTCTTTTGAAGGAATTTACCAAGCTAATACCGTAAGTTTTGAAGTAAAATTAAATCGATTTTCGCATTTCTCGTCAAAAATATTGTTCGTATTTTCAAAGCTGCATATTTTCTAAAATAATGGATCGATTTTCAAAAAGTAAGAATCGATGTATAGAGAATTAAAAGCCCTTTCTAATGACCCCCCACTTGACCCCCATTCCCATTTAAAAAAATTTGGGGGATGGCACCCCCACTTAGGGGGTTGAAGATTTTGCTATGCTTTTTGCGCCAAAAATTGTCCCCCTCAGAAGCAAACTTTACCTGTTTTTCGATTTTACCGAAAAGTTCATTACTACCCTGTAATGCCTTGCGGTACGTTTTCGATGGGCTACCCTGTATGTAGACTTTTATTTGAACTGGCTTTATTCAAAGTATTCATTACTGGCTTACTGAAGTGCAAACTTTATTAATCTGCAAGAGAACTCCTCACTATCTTGTTCGCTGTGGAACTAAGGAATGATCCATCGAAATTGCAATGACGCGAGACAGAGTAACTAACCAGATTCGTACTAACCCCTAACGAAACATTAGTAAGTCCAAATAATTTCGCCGGAGTTTTTAATAATGCAATCCTGGGAGATGCGATGCCAGCCGGTTGAAGTTGCGCGATTTATTACTTCTTAATTAATTCTGTCGGGATAGAGAAACAAGACGTTTTATCTCAGGAAAATTCATGAGTCTGTTGTGTAAAGTTCAGTAGTCCCGCGACTGTTACGGAACGTGATGTTACATTAAATAATTAATTATTTTTTATCTTCATTTTCTTTTTAGATGTTTACGCCGAGGTGTATTATTATTACATTAAGTTCAAGGGGAATGCCGCGCCCCGTTTAAGATTTGGCAGATATAAAAGATTTATAATTTCCCTTTTTCCGAGCAGCATGTTTTTTATGAGAAATTAGTATTTACTGAATAAATTAATCCTACCGTTCTTTCCTTTCTAATTTCTTTTAAATTAGATTTATTGAAATTAATCACACGACATTTGCAGTGTGACAGAAGTTATAATTGCTGCCAAAAATTATAAATATCAAGAAGAAGGTACGTAATTATAATTATTGCTTTGAATACTTATGCAGAATAGTATAAGTTCTCCAAATACACAGGTCAATATTTGATCTAGGGACAATGGTCAGAAGTGACTATGGTGTATAGGGGTTTTCTGTGTCGCTGATCACGAATCCGAGGTCGGTGAAGCTCCATCACATCAGGTTCAAGGTCAAATCAAGAAATGACCACCAAAAAATCTGAAAAAATTAATGCTTATGTTTTAGAGGTCACTGAACCCAAACCGAGGTTTGTTTACCCCTACGATATACTCTAGAGGTCATTCAAGGTCATTTCAAGGTCATTCATGAATTATTTTGGATAGAAAATTTAAAATCAATCTGAAAAATCTGAAAAAATTCGTCTGAATGTTTTTGGACATTACGACATCTGGAACATATAGATTTAGGAGTCTAAATATTATCTAATGTATTGGTATTGATATTAAAGCACTCGCTGTATCTTTTCTTATACAGGGTGTCTCATAATTAGCTGCCAACCCTGAACAGGCCGATTCTATGATCAAAACTAAGTAAAAAAGTTCATATGAACATGGGTCCGGAAATGCTTCCTAAGGGCACAGGGACCCATTGAAGAGGGAGGAATGGAAATCATTTTTTTGCAATATCTCTCAATCGCGTTGTGATAAATGAATGAAATTTGGTATACACAGCTAAATTTTGATGAGCAATTTGATGGACTAATCCATTTATTTCCACAAGGTCCATTGGGGTGGGTACGGGGGGGCCCTTGGTACTTTGCGTGTGTAACTTTTTCATCTTTGACTTTTTAACAAATTGGACAGCAAATTCCGTTTTCCCGAACTGTTTTACGTTAAAAAGGTACTCTTGTTTCAAATCGTTATCTTTAACGGTTTCTGAGAAAATCGCTCTTGAATTAATCCCACTTTGGTCAATTTCATAGTAATTTAAACAAAATTATCAAGGTATTCTTATGTCAAAGTATTGTCAACCCGATTGCCAATTTAATAGTTCTAAGCGAAAAAAATGGAAGAGTTTACGGGACAAGAGTTAGTTGATATGATATTTATTTATGGCTTTTGCGATGGTAATGCTGCAGCGGCAGAACGCGAGTACGGGAGAAGGTTTCCAAACCGAAGGCTGCCATCAAGGAGGACATTCCCTACGGTATTCCGCAACTTAGCTGCAACCGCCACTTTTCGAAAGGCACCGGGTCAAGGACGTCCCAGGATTAATAGGGAAGCGGAGGTCCTTGACGCTATTGAACAAGATCCTACGACTAGCATACGGAACATTTCAAGGCAAATAAATGTTCCTCGGCCAACGGTACTACATATCTTAAAGATTTCCTTAACAGAATTGATTAGATGTGCTACTAACATTTCAGGTTGGAAGAATATTAAAGCGACAAGGTCTACATGCCTATCACTATCGACGTGTACATGGCTTGATACCAGAAGATTTTGCGCCACGTATGCAATTTTGTCGCTGGATTTTGTCGCTGGACAACGAGCAAGCTTCCAAAATTTTGTGGTGTGACGAAGCTACTTTTACCCGAAATGGAAAATTAAATTTTCATAATTCTCATTATTGGGAAGAAGAGAACCCACATGTTGTTCGGAGAACAAACTTCCAGCAACGGTTTTCCATAAATTTATGGGCGGGAATAATTCACGACACTCTGATTGGACCTATTGAAATTCCACAACGTCTCAATTCAAATCTTTATTTAAACTTACTTCAAGAAAATCTTCCCCAAATTCTCGATGATCTGCCTCTAAATTTACGACGTAACATGTTTTTTCAACACGATGGAGCCCCGGCACATAGTGGTCGCAATGTTCTAAATTTCCTAAACGAAAATTTCGCTGGACGGTGGATAGGGAGGCACGGACCGGTAGCTTGGCCGCCGCGTTCTCCCGACCTAACCCCGCTGGACTTCTTTTTCTGGGGATATCTAAATCAAAAAGTTTACGCCACCGAAGTCGATACCCGTGAGGAATTGCTGCAGCGTATCAATGATGCAGCCAATGAAATTCGTCAAAACCGTTTTAGCATCTTAATAGCTTCGAGAAGTGTTACACGTAGGGCAAGACTTTGTATCAGAGAAGGTGGAGGGTTTTTTGAACAGTTTTTAAAATAGCTTGTTGTCTGTTATCAAAATTAAGTTTCCATCTTATGATCCCTTCGAAAAGTGACGGTTGCAGCTAAATTGCGGAATACAGTGAGGAATGTCCTCCTTGATGTCAGCCTTCTGTTTGGAAACCTTCTGCCGTACTCGCGTTCTGCCGCGCAGCATTACCATCGCAAAAGCCATAAACAAATCATCATATCATAATTGTTCTACATCAATAATGTGTATTACTGATTACGTATTAAATTATTATTATTATTTTTTGTTTAAATTACTATGAAATTGACCAAAGTGGGATTAATTCAAGAGCGATTTTCTCAGAAACCGTTAAAGATAACGATTTGAAACAAGAGTACCTTTTTAACGTAAAACAGTTCGGGAAAACGGAATTTGCTGTCCAATTTGTTAAAAAGTCAAAGATGAAAAAGTTACACACGCAAAGTACCAAGGGCCCCCCCGTACCCACCCCAATGGACCTTGTGGAAATAAATGGATTAGTCCATCAAATTGCTCATCAAAATTTAGCTGTGTATACCAAATTTCATTCATTTATCACAACGCGATTGAGAGATATTGCAAAAAAATGATTTCCATTCCTCCCTCTTCAATGGGTCCCTGTGCCCTTAGGAAGCATTTCCGGACCCATGTTCATATGAACTTTTTTACTTAGTTTTGATCATAGAATCGGCCTGTTCAGGGTTGGCAGCAAGATCGGAATTCCTCAATAATGGAATATTACATTTAACAAAAACGCACCCCTACATCGACTTCGATCACATTCACTTATTATCGAAATTAGTGGAAGACGCCAAAATGGATCAGTTCAATTTGGAACCTGCTGCACAATTAACCTTTGGCTTTTCATTATCATCATAGCAATATTACGCTTGGCAGTCATCACCATTGCAGTTCATACTAAATGCTGACAGCGATGTTCCATGCAACTATGATCCTGTGTACATTTTAGTGCTTATTTTCCAAAAGATAAAACTTATTATAAAAACAGCTGTAGAGAAATTTGTGATTCAGATTTGCAGTAAACTTGTAACCGACTAAGTGTGTCTTATTGGGTAAGCTCCCACAAAATTCGTATATTGATGAAACTTACGACTTAACTAATTACAGGTAAAAATTTGCTGACATTGGATGACGTGCTTACTTGTGGCGTGGGGATCCTTTGTCAATCCATTGTGATTATTGACCTTTTGTCTCAATGTCGTACCCGTAAATCCAGCTTGGATCATTGGATTGTTCAAGAAGTTGGAGACAATTGTGCATCGTTGTTCTAGAAAATCGAATAATTAAAAAATCGTCACTTAACACTTAAACGCGTTGCACTCAAATGACAATATCATAAAATAAGATATCAACAATCCAAGCACATGTGGTTACAGAGGTGGTTATGCGCAACGCAATGCTGCCAACCGCATATCACTAATTATCACCAATAGCGCGCAATTCAAAAAGTTCAGTTATTTTCTGAACAGACTTCGTAGGTCCTAAATAAAAAAGATTAAATAAAGAATCCTGTGAAGAGAATGCTTTGCTTTCGAGACACAAAATGTTGAAATTTGAAAAAAGCAATAACTATCTAAAACATCTTTGACGATACCTGATTTTGAGTAATGAAACGTGGACTAATGACTAATCAAAGGTAAAATTCGTTGAATTAACATAAAAATACATGAATTATGACCCTTATAATATCTCATAAATTGGATATTTTGTAAATTAGATCCCTGCTTTCCACTCCCGATGGTGTTTCCAAAAAAAAAGAAACCTATTTGATTTATTCAAGAAACGAATAATTTTTTATATTACTTTTTTAAAGTTACCTTACCGTTATTTCAGTACTTACATAATTACCGCTATTAATAATTAGTAATTGTATTTTGATATCTATCATTTCACATTTAGCAACATAAAAAAATACAATACATTCTTTAATGATGCCGTTTTTAATTTCAAAATGACTTGATTAATTGTCCAGATATTTTTTATATGAATATATAAAAACATCAACAAAGTAAAATCAACTCGTCAAGTTTTTGTATTGGGATTTAACTACCAAAAAGAGGATCCTACTTGAATTTTAGGCGACAAACTGATAATTAACTTTGCTACAGTTGTTTTGCTGTCAGTAACAGTAACAAAAGTAATTTCTCGCAAAGACCCTTCGGCAATGTTTACGAAGAGGGTAAAACGCCAACACGATTTTATTTATATATTAGGGCCAAAAATTTATTCAACTGCGTTATTAGTTACGCTGTCAACCATTTTATGGAGGCGTTTTAGATTGCTTTCTTTTTTGAAATGAATATAACTTTATGAATTTTATAGGGCGTAAATAAAAATATCCAATATATTTGTATTTAATATCTAATAATTGAATTCTTAAAAGAAAATGTAACAAATTTTAAAGTCAAATAGTAGGTACTCTAAAAAATATATTATTAAAATTTGATAGTTATTATTAGATATCGGAAACTTTCTGGCAGCAAAGCGGCAATACGCATTGTAGCAGAAATAGGCTAAATCTGTGGTCAAGCCGTGTGTCGCTCTATGTTCACGATACACAATGCTACTGACTGTCATCAAAACACGTGCCATACACTCGACTAAGCAAGCGATCAAATTCACTCACACAAGCACAAACGACAATGAAATACACGGCCTTCAGCAAAAAATCAAGATTGTTCACCGGCTCGCCAGGTTAACCGGGCAGGCGTTAGGCTGCCGCTAGCTACGTATTGAATAAATTGATAGATGCGAAGCTAAAATGTGAAGTAGTGATGCTTCGCCACCATTAGTTAAAATAGCGTATATTAAAAACTTCGACATTGGCCAAATTATATTATGCAACTTACATTTATTCATGAAGTGACATTGGTTTCATAGTTTGGATTCCTCTACTGTATTGTTTTCCGCTGCTTCCAGATGGTATCAGCTTCTCCTTCGTCTCGAATATCACCCGTGGAATTTTCTGAAACTGTGCTGCTACAATATCACCACACTACACTTATATTTTATTATTTCACTATTTGATATATGGGATCAGATCCTAGGGTTTAAACTTTATGTTTAAAACTTTTTATTTTTAAAAACATTGATGTACTTCAGCACCTACGAATGTTGTTCATTTTTGACATTACAAAGAGACTTTGAGTTTCTAACTAGGTAACTTTTACACACTTGTTGATTTTTACCGACTTTCTTTTGTTGTTTTAGGCACTCATTGACGATGTTTATTGCTTGGAAATTTATGAGGGACTGACTGCGTCGAGCTGTGTGTTTACTTTTATTAAACTGGAAACAATTGAGCTCGTTGTCATGGATCTGTCAAATGAAAATACTGACTTTATGCATGTTTTTAGTAGAATAATCATTACATTTTTAGATTCTACTCACAAACATTTTGATATCTAACTTTTCTCTCCGTTCAAAATTAAACTTGCTATGAATTTTACTTAATTTTGGAAATTTTTACAGAATTATGATATATAGCTTAATTTTATGCCTGAAATTTTATTTAATGTTTCTAGACTTAACTATTTTTCACTTTTATTATCAGTCAATCCTTGTTTAGATTGTTTATTAATCAAAATGTTTTCAGGTCTACCGATTCAGTGACAACTTTCAAAGTTTATACACTAACTTGAACTTAACTTGGGATTTCAATACAGTTTTTGATGTATAGAAGGTCTTTTCGACACTATCTAAGTCATTTTGCAGTTCACCATCGCTCTTAACTCTAAAATCATTACATATTTGACGATACATGGATCTGTCATTCTGAAATACGCTATATACTTACCATAAACTTTTACAAATGGCTTTAATAACACATAAATTTTTACTATAGGTGTGCTAAACTTTAGTTTTAGTATTAATTTATTGCATGTTATTCATTTATAAGTGAAACTCCTTTGCCTGTCGATCAGATTGTCAAAATTTTGAAATTTTTCTTTCCTTAAAAAAATTCATTTACCTATATGAAATCTAACTTTACAAAATTGTACTTTATTATCATTTCAATCTTTTTAATGTTGCATGAGTGCATTTTATAAATTATTTGATACATAAATTTAATTTTTTTCCATAATTTTGACAGTTTGATACGTTTCATTGAACGATTTTATATTTCTATGCTACGAAACTTACTCTACATTAAAATTTATTCTTAATTTTCATCTTATATGTATTACACGTCCCTTTTATGTTAATTTTCTCCAATTTTTAAGAGTATATCCCCGAATTTATATTAATAGTTCACAATTTTGGTTTCATTTCGGTGTTTTTTAAATTTAATTATATACGGAAAAACGTTTCATACAAATGTTTCAGGATTTTTCCGGGCTATTTAATGATGACCTTGAATTTGACAATGGCCTTGGTCTTGAAGGTCATTTCAAAGTTATGGTTACAAAGTTACCTCTGAAGTGTTCTAAAAAATAAAGGTCACGAAGTCATATTCGGAAGCAAAATTTTCCGCTCTTTCTAACTTCTAACAATAAAAAATATGGGTTACCCTCACACAGATTGACCCCTGCCTTGAAATAACCATGATCTCAAGGTCATGGTCAAAGCCATATTCGGGCGTAAAATTTTCCGCTCTTTCCAGTGGCAATGGCGTAATAAAAAGTAGCGGTCCCATTTGAAGAAATGACCTTGACCTTGAAATAACCTTCAAAGCCAAGGTCAAATTCAAAGTCATCATTGAATAGCCCGAAAAAAAATCCTGAAACTTTTGTATGAAACGTTTTTCTGTATAGCCCTTTACTTCCGATTTATTCTGGGGTTTCCATACTTTTGGGATACTCTGAGTCTCATAATGTAAAGAGTGCAGTTATAGGAAGGCAACGGTTGTGTCACTTTTTGTTTGAATAAAATTACATAAAAGAGAATCCTGTCTACAGCCGACCCGACCCTGTGCCACATTGCAGCCGCCCTAAAATTTCCGAACTGTAACTATTATTTAACAAGTCTGCACAATATGGCAATGATAAGTGAAACAATTCAAGGAGGGTTTAATCTTTTTAGAGCACTAGAAAAGGTCATCTTTCCGCTTTTCGATAAGACGTACCATTTTCGAGAAAACTGCAAGTGTGTAGAACGTTGTATTAATTGATTACGTTAATTTAAAACAATGGGGGCTATTTTTAGAATAGCACTCTGTGTGGTCTTAACATCATACTCTGTAACTTTACTACACCAACCCAATGAATTGAAAAGTAAGTCATACATCGGCATCCACGTACCGAGGCCGGCATTTCGGAATCTAAATTTTTACGTCAATGGATGGAATCACATTAGTCGTTGAACTGGACATTAATAAGAGTTCCACACCAACAAGCACTCTGTAAATAAAACAGGGATGTGTAAAGTGGATTTGTATGTCTAGCAGCAAGTTAATGGATGAACTATTTTCACTTTGGTAGCAGTGGAGTGCATTTATACATATTTGACGCGGAGAAAATGCACGGAATCGGTGGAAATGCACGGATAAAAGTCATCTGGAAATTCAACGTTATACTCTTTCCGATGTGCCTGCGCCCATTTCCCAATTCTTGTAAACAGACGCCGTCGCTTCAAAAATATATTATTCATGAACTGTCGAATATTATTCTACATTTGGGAGAAATATTCTCCCCAGAGATAAATGTTTTTCCATGACTAACATTTTAATTGTGACCAGTGGGAGAATTTTATAAATATCCCACTTTTGTTCAATTTGACTATTCAAATACAATGTGTGTGAGAAATATTAGGAAATTTCTTTGAAGATGTCAATAGTTCAGGTGGTAGAACATTCGAGGCGTTTGTATTTGAAGCCATCTATTTTGTTGTAAAGAAAAATCGCAAATATTATGTAGAATAAGATCCGAATTTAAGTGAGAAGTCGACACTTACGGAAGAAGATATGGATAGAAAAGAAAAGGAAATAATTTAAACGCGTTTTTACCTATAATGTTTATGATGAAATGAATGATGAAATGAAGTAAAGATAGATTTACGACTCTTGGTTTATTATAATTTATACATATAGTACAGTCATTGAAGCTGAAAATCAGTTGTAACCTCCGAATTCTTTGAAACTGCATGGATTTTCATGAAAATTTAGAATAAGCCCGATTGACGCTTTTTGTTTTTTAGGGGTAAAAACTACCCCTAAGTGAAAAAAATTGAAAAAATTAAGTTATAAGCATTTTATTGATAAAAATCTTGTTCAAGCACAAAGATTAAATGATGTTCCATGTTCTCGAACATGTTTTATGATATATTTGATCTTTTCGACCCTTTATTTAACCCTTAAAAATTACCCCTATGCAAAAAATAATAATAGAAAATTACTTTTTAAAGATTTGGAATGATTAAATCGTGCAATTAATTAAAATAAAAGTTACCTTATAGCTAATAAAAGAATTTTCCCTTTCAACCCCTAAAAAACACCCCGATATTGACAAAAATGAGAAAAAATTACTTTTTAAAAGCTTGGAATGCTTTAACGGTGCAATTATTTAAAATAAAAATTCCCTCATTGCTTATGAAAGAATTTGTATCTCATAACACTTTTCAACCCTTATAAATCACCCCTGTGCTAAAAAAATTATAAAAAATTACGTTTTAAATCTTGGAATGCTATAATTGTGCAATAATTTGAAATAAAAATTCCCTTATATTGTTTATGAAAGAATATTTTACTTTTGCCATTTTCAACTCTGATAAACTACCCCAAATTATAATAATAATATAATATAATTATAATCGAATTTTAAATATAATCAATCATAAAAAAATTGCTACGCTGCATATAAATAATCGCACCAATTTTTTTTTACTTATTTTATTTGCATAATATAATATACAGGGTGTTTCTTAATAACGTGCTAATATTGAAGGAGGTTATTCTTGGGTGCATTTTAAGAAAAAAACTTCATATGAATATATGTCCTAAAAGTATTAACTTTTGAACTACAGGGTGCTAAAGTTTTATGAAAAAACATTTTTTATGATAACTTTGGTATTACCTATCTTAGATATTTTTTCAAATTTGGTACACGCCTTCTATTCATCGAGATGCATTTTCTGATGTACAAACAATTTTATTATTTTTGCCAATGGCGTCTGTACAGGTTTTGCATTGAATATTTTTGAAGAAAAATATGTTACGCCACTGCCTTTTCTTAAAGTAAAAATCTTATCTGAAATCCTCATTCCTTTCTGAGCAAATGTGGTGTCTTGAATTTTTTTCGTTTGACGTACGGTTTTTGCATAAAAAAAATAAAATTAATTCATTTGCATCTTATTGGACCACTTACGAGAAAAAAAAAAGATTTATGTAACTTTGAATAATAATTTATTTAAGATAGTAACTTTTAAACGTTGAAATTATGAAATTACAGTAATCTACATATGTTTTGGAATAGTAAAAGAAAATTACGCTGGCGTAACATATTTTTCTTCAAAAATATTCAATACAAAACCTGTACTGACGCCACTGGCAAAAATAACAAAATTGTTTGTACATCAGAAAATGCATCTCGATGAATAGAAGGCATGTACCAAATTTGAGAAAATATGTAGGGTAATACCAGTTATCATAAAAAAAATGGTTTTTCTTAAAACTTTAGCACCCTGTAGTTCAAAAGGCTTTTAGGACATATTATGTTCACATGAAGTTTTTTCTTAAAATGGACCCAAGACTAACCTCCTTAAATATTAGCATGTTATTAAGAAACACCCTGTATAATATATAAAAATGAGAAAGCCTTTTTTGCTCTGAAAAAATGTCATTGGTTTTTTTACCATAACTCGGTTAATTTTGAAGCTATAGTATCCTACAAAAAAGCATTTTAAAGATAATTTCAAGAGCTGTAAGATTGTTTGCATATAAAACCTTTTAAGTCCTTCGTTTTTTAAAGGGAAAGGATCGAAGCGCTCAAGACAGGTCATTTTTTCACTAAAATGGATACTTCAAGTGGCGATATCTCCTTTATTTTATAGGAATAAAAAAGCAAAGTATATGTTGAAAAAAAAACTACATTTTTGTTGTCTATCATTTTTTACGTATCTTTCATAGTTTCAGAGTTATTATATAAATAAGGCAATTTTTTTTGAATAATGAAAAATACGTTTTCAAGTTTTACCGTACATTATTAAAAAAATACGCATTCTAAACCGGTCTAATTTCAGGATCGTATGAAAAATACTAAAACAAAACTAATTGTAAAGGGTCTACGATTAATTTTAAATCTGATGGAAATGGTACAGCGTTTTACTGCTCATTTTTCCTTAAAAAATATGAGCAACCCACCTGTTTTGACGATAACTCCTTCAATTTTGCTCTAATTAACATTTATAATTCTCATTTTGAAGGTCTTTTTGAGTACTACAAAAAACTCCTGGAGCGTTATACACGTAAAATTAATCCTATTTCCGTTATTTGATGTTGAATATATCGATTCGAGTATTCCCCCAAAAACAAGTCCCCTTCCACTAACCATATTTCGCTTTGTATAGGACGTACAACAGTTTTTTAAAAACGATTTTCTTTGTTTATTTATAAGCTACATTTTTGTTCATTACACTTTTTTTAATAAAATGCATAGTTTTTGAGTTATTCGCAAAAAATACTTTGAATACTAAGTTTTCAATCGTGAATATCTAAAAAACTTGATTTCTCGAAAAAATTCTTCGAATATTTTTTGCTCAGGATTTGATTCTCTATCGATTTCCAGCGTAATATTAAAAAAATTCCACCCCCAACAAGGTGGAAGCGTCAATCGGCGCTATGTCACTAATGTTCATCGACCTTTTCTCTAACTATCTGCCAAATTTCAAGTCGTTCGGTTCAGTTTCAAAGAATTCGGTGGTGAACAGCTTCAATGACTGTACTAATATTATATTATATTATAAAGTTAGGTGGACGAGATGGGGACTAAAGGTCGAATTATTTTTCTTTGCAACCTTTTGGTCTAAGTAGGAAATAGTCAGACAACAAAAGATCAGCTATAAAAATTATTATTGATGGTGCCAACTTACAATTAACTGATCACGAGATTACCTGCTGCTGACTTTTCAAACTGTAGGCTTATTGGTTTTACTGTCATTCTTGCGATGAAGACTTTCATTCTCAATGGAGTTAGTTAAAGTAGAAAATTGAAGAGTGAACAGCTGAGGTTCACTACACTACTGCTACAATTTTCTGCGCTAAGGTGTTGCACCTGATTGTTGTTGGATAAGCGTCCTTATATTTTAGCATTGTTTCCATATTACTTCTAGAGGTTGGAGTTGATTTAACAAATTTTCTCAAGTGACTGATTCCATACTTTTCAGGTTGTATATCTGAATAAAATATGAATATCCTAAGATATTTAAACACCTGCGAACTGAAATGGCTGAGGCTGATTTAACAGTTTAATGAAACTGTAGGGGGTCTGCTTACCAAACAGATATACCGAATATTTATAGAACTTGAATTCATTTACTATAAAATTTGTAGCAGTTGTAGTAACTTGAAAAATACTTAGTACCAACTGAATATACTGGAAAAATATCTGTATTAATTTATCTGGAATATATCCACTGTTAAATTTTCTGGATAGGCGTTGAGTGATTTTACAAAAATTTGAACAAACTTCATTTACAAAATTATTGTAAAAAATGCTTTTGATTGCCTTAACCACATAGGTTGCAAACATATATTCAAATACCTAAAACGGTACCAACATGGAAATGTCCTGTATATCCAATAACGCCAGTGATCTATGACTGATAATGTTCTAAAGTAGAGCAGAACAAAAGTTCCAAAATTCTGTGAGCTGTGACAACTGTTATTGTTAATAATCACTGGTAAACTTAGTTGTGTAATTTAAACAATATACAGGGTGGCCAAATGAAGACGAAACAGAGCCATTTTCAGGAAGTGCGTCAAGATTGTAGAAAAACGCTCAGACCCGTCGATTTTAGATTAAAGGGGGACATTTGTTGTTGGTATTTTTGACTCTGCCACTTTCACCCCCAAGCAAGGGTAAGCATCACTCCAAAATATTTAAATGGCATTGGGGATTGAGTAATATTTCTTTTGAAAGCTCTTACAATTCTCTTTACAACAGACTTTAAATTTTATAATTCCGCCCAATACTTATTAAGAACTTTGATTTTAAAATTAAAACTTATGTACAAACAATTAGTAACGGTAAAAATGTTAGTGATTCGAGTTAAGTACGCCAATGGTATAAATTTAGTATTTCTTTCGTTACATTGGTTTTTGGCGATTTGTTATCACTTTCATAAAAAAAACACAATTGTAAAAAACAGAAATTAATGCTATACACACACAATGGTCGTAAGTAATTAGTGGATTCCAAATTATTTTCTAGTATTGTGTTGCACCAAGCGTTCATTATGCATTTTACGTTTGGCATCAAAGTAGGTTATTTGGTAGTTAAGGAAAGTTGTAAAAAAAAAATAATGTTGATATATGTCATAACAAATTGATAATAATCATTATTGTAATCAAAATAGTAAAAATACAGTCCACTAAACATAATACAATATCTTTAATTCAACACACAATCAATCCCGAGCTGCAAGAGCCCACAAGACGGGTTTGTAGCCAACATTTATTGGTCCAAGCGAGCCTGATCATCAGCAGGATAGTAGCAGCAAAGAGGACATAAGTAAATTTGTACGCAGCGTAGCAAGAAACGCCGACATAGCAGCAAATAACACGAAGCATATCGGGTGATAAACAGCTGCAAAAAAAGCTTCAGGTCTCAAGGTGGGTCAATTCCTACTATATTCCTAATTCTATTTCTCCTACTTAACCCAAACCCCCAATAATTCCCCAATAAAGCAGTCTCCAGCCTAAAACAGAGGTTATTGCAAAATACTTAACGTTTTTATCTCACGTCAACATGACAGATCTCATAAAATTAAATAAAAGGAAGGCTATTTTAAAAGGCCAATTAACTCGTTTTTGTAACTTTTTAAATGCATTCAATACCGATACGGATTCAATGATTGTGCTACAAACACGGCTAGACACAATAAAAGATATTCACACGGAATTTGACAATATTCAGTCTGAAATAGAGTTCGCTAGCGAGGACGATCAAGTAGAAATGCACCAAAATGAAAGAGTAGATTTCGAAAATAAATACTTTGAAGCTATTGCACGTAGTAAACAAATTATTGGAGAATTGGTTAGTCAAAACGATTCACTCACAAGGGCATCTCCCATAAGAGACTTCAATATTAAATTGCCGCCAATTAATCTGCCTGAGTTTGACGGAGATTATGAAAAATGGTCACCTTTTGCTGATACATTCAAAGCGGTAGTTCATGACAATTCCTCTTTAAATAAAGTTCAAAAGCATCAATATTTAGTATCATGTTTGAAGGGTTCGGCGGCAAAGGTCATAAGTGGTTTAAGCATTGCAGACAAAAATTACGATTCGGCATGGAAACTTTTAAGCGAGCGGTATGAAGACACGAAATCAATAATAAACTCTCACCTCAAAGCAATATTTATGTTACCTAGTAGTATTAGAGACACTCACATATCTCTTAGAATGTTATTAGATGATTTTCTTGTGCATTACCACGCATTAAAAAATCTAGGCGAAGACATAGATCATTGGGATTCAATATTAATCTTTTTGTTAACTGGTAAAATGGATAATAAATCAAATGAAGAATTCGAAAGGTACACAAAAAATATCAAAAAGCCAAAACTCGTAGATTTAATTCAGTTTCTAAAAGAACGTTGTCGCTTGTTAGAAAATATTAAAAATAAGACAACGTATACAGGGTGTGGCAACAGAAAGAGCACCGATTCAAAGGCATTATCTTACGTAACAACAAAACAAAACGTAAACAAAATCTCGTGTCCCTTATGCCAACAGAGTCATTTTATACATGCATGCAAAGCATTTACCGATATGCCGGTAAATTCGCGTTATATTGAAGTAAAACGTTTGAGATTATGTACGAACTGCCTTCGCCCCGGTCATACCAATTTGGAGTGTAAATCAAGCACATGCAAAACATGTCAAAAGCGGCACAATACATTATTGCATAGAATTAATATAAACTCGTCGGAAAACGGCCAAATAAACACACAAGTAGTACAGCCTATTCCTGAGGCTGAAACAAATCATGATAA
>NW_019416400.1:446586-453343 GCF_000390285.2 Anoplophora glabripennis | reverse complement strand
GTTCAATTAAATTACTTCTAAAATTAGTTCAGTCGCAAGCATTTTATGAAGACATACAATCATTAACACTCACAAATGCGGTCAAATCTAACAGTAAAATCAAGGCTCTAAATCCATTCATCGATCAAGAGGGAATTTTACGCGTTGGTGGTAGATTAAAAAATTCGAGCATAAGAATTAATCAGAAACATCCGATCTTATTGCCAGCTAAACATGCTTTAACAAATTTAATTATAAGATATGAACATATTCGTAATTTACATCCCGGTCCTCAAACTACTCTTGCATGCGTAAGGCAAAATTACTGGCCTTTAAATGGGAAGCAAGTAGTAAAGTCCATCATAAGAAAATGTATACCTTGTTTTAGGGTGCGACCATCTTTCATGTCTCAACAAATGGGAGATTTGCCCGAAGCCCGTGTGACACCTTCGCGTCCATTTTCATTTTGCGGAGTAGATTATGCGGGACCATTTCAAATGAAGGATGGGAGAATTCGCAACAAAAGAATCATTAAAGGTTACATTTGTATTTTTGTGTGTTTTTCTACAAAGGCAATGCATATCGAACTTGTTAGCGAGCTTACTACAGAGGGTTTCTTAAACGCATGTTTCTTAAACACTTATTTGTATCTAGGCGTGGCTTGTGTAGGAAAATATATTCGGACAATGCCAGAAATTTTCACGGAGCAAATAATAAATTATTATCAGAAATCAAAACTTTACTACAGAATGATAGATTTAATGATTATTTACTTCAATGCAACATAGATTGGCAATTTATTCCTCCACGGAGCCCCCATATGGGCGGATTGTGGGAAGCAGCGGTTCGGTCGGTAAAACAACATTTAAAACGTGTTGCAAAAAATTTCATTTTCTCTTATGAAGAGTTTTATACTCTGTTAACGCAGGTGGAGGCTGTTTTAAACTCCCGTCCTATCACTCCTTTATCCGACTGCCCTGACGACCTGCAAGCATTAACACCCAGTCATCTACTCATTGGGGAATCTCTAAATTCTATCCCAGAAGTAGATCTAAGCGATGTTCGGGTTACCTATTTATCAAGATATCAGCATTTAGTTAAAATGTCACAAGACCTATGGAAGCGCTGGAGGAAAGATTACCTACAGCAGCTGCAGCAGCGCACGAAATGGAAATTTCGCAAGGAGGTGTCATCGCTGATTGGCGCCTTGGTACTCCTGGTGGAAGACAACGTCCCCCCTCTGCACTGGCCGATGGGTCGTATAGTTCAGGTTCATCAAAGGCAAGATCAACTAGTGCGTGTAGTGCAAGTGAAGACAAAAAATGGTGTTGTGAAACGCGCCATAACCAAACTGTGTTTAATGCCTATGGAAACGATAGATGTATAAAATGGCTATGTGCATTTCAAATATTTGCTATCATTACTGTTAAAAGAGTTTTTGAGCTTGCTTATTGAAACGCAGAGGTTTCAAGGGCGGCGGTATGTTGCACCAAGCGTTCATTATGCATTTTACGTTTGGCATCAAAGTAGGTTATTTGGTAGTTAAGGAAAGTTGTAAAAAAAAATAATGTTGATATATGTCATAACAAATTGATAATAATCATTATTGTAATCAAAATAGTAAAAATACAGTCCACTAAACATAATACAATATCTTTAATTCAACACACAATCAATCCCGAGCTGCAAGAGCCCACAAGACGGGTTTGTAGCCAACATATTGTTTGGATTATTTAATTGTGTTTTTGAAAATTAAACACTTTGATTTATTCCATTGCGGAAAGGGTAGATATCATTTCGCTTTACTTTATGAACAATAAATGTGCGAATAGAACAGCTCAGCTATTTAATGAACAACATCAAGGATGAAGTATGTTCTAGAGTTAGTAAAAAAATTGCAAGAGACAGGGAACGTAGCCAATAAAAACGAGAAATTGAAAAACCTATATTTATTGAAGCTAGTGAAGTTGCAGTTTTGGGACAAGTTCATCTTGATTCTACATGATCTATGTCTGGGATCAATCGAACTAGCATACAAACCATTTTGAAGAAGAATAAATTCCATCCATACGAAATACATTTAGACCAGGAACTTCATGAGGATGATTATGACCGCAGTTTGCAATTTTGCGAAATAATTAGTCAGCGAGCAGAGAACGATCCACAGTTCCTTTTCATCTGTTTTTCTGATGAATGCAGTTTTTTCTTGAACGGGACGGTAAATCGTCACAATTGCCGCTATTAGTACGATGCAAACCCAAGAGTTTTTCACGAAGTGCATACACTGCAACCGGAAAAATTAAATGTATGGGCTGGAATTTTAGGTGACCGGCTGGTGGGTCCTTTTTTTTCTACCTGGTAATTTGACTGGCCAAATGTATTTGCAATTACTGGAAGACGCTGTTGACCCTGCCTTGACTGATATTATTGAAAATGTTCCAGAGTATGATGAAGATCATTTGATTTTTCAACAGGACGGTGCTCCTCCGCATTATGTGTTAATTGTCCGTCAGTATTTGGACCAACGTTTTCTACGGACTTGGATTGGGAGAAGAGGCAGCATTGAGTGGTCTCCACGATCACCGGAATTGCCTCCCCTTGATTTCTTTTTGTGGGGATACCTAAAAAGTAAAATCTATAAAACACAGTCAGCGTCGCTG
Organism: Anoplophora glabripennis; assembly: GCF_000390285.2. Taxonomy (NCBI): domain Eukaryota; kingdom Metazoa; phylum Arthropoda; class Insecta; order Coleoptera; family Cerambycidae; genus Anoplophora; species Anoplophora glabripennis. Next base: position 450,704 of record NW_019416400.1, on the reverse strand, counting down.
GAAGATTTGCGTCAAAGAATCGTCGACGAATGCCGTCGACTTCGATTTGCCAAATCTAATTTGGCAATTAGCGGCCCACTAATTTACAGCCTGATCGAACGTTTTTGCCTGCGACAGGTTTTGCCCTTTAGTAAAACTGGTAGTCTGTATGCTATAGAAGGTACATTCCTACTCTTACGATAAAGCTAGCGACTGTTTTCGTTCGCTGCTGGTCATACATTAACAGTGTTCTCTAGTGTTGTACCTATAATAGGCTTGTTGTCTTTTGTAACAGCACCATGAAACGGCTTTCTACTGGCCAAAAACTGTGAAAAGCTAATTGCAGCGCTATCGACAGAAGCAAAAACAACTGTAAAGGATTGTAGCAAACAGTTTAAATGTTAATTTTGGTTTGTGTAACTATTTTGTACGGTTTTCAGTGATTATCTATTTTATTTTCGTAGAAAGTGTTTATAGGGAAATAAATTCCATGCCCATACTGAGGGTTCCAAAAAACTTGAAAAATTAATTTCAATTTCTTCTTAAATCATTGAACGAGTTCTAACTTTTACCGTATAGTTGTTTAGCATTCATTTACTTGTGAATTCTGTAAACATTTTAAATAATAAACTTTTTATTGTCAAAATAAAATATGTAACGTCCGATCCACTCAGAACTTTCTGTACCTGTGGCGAAGATCTTAAAACTAAGCTCAAGAAATTGTCAAAATAACTTAAAGAGAAGGTATTGAGGAACTTGATAGTAAGACATATGTAGAAAGTGTTGTATCCCGTCCTTCCTGATGGTCCTTTTCTCAGTAGCTCACGCTAATGTAGTTACGACCTGGAGAAGTTGGGTTACCGCATAATCCTCCAATAACGCATCAGACCCATCGTGGGTGAGCGCTGATTGGAGTCTCTTGATGGTGGACCTCTTTCCATTGCTTGACGTATCTTTGAATCTGTACCTGATCTTCTTAAAAGTAGTACTCCCTCTCGATTGCAATTAGTACTGAGGCTTTCAACTAAGCCTTATCAAACTGTTTTGTTATTCTTTTTGTTTTTTGGTTTGATAAAGAACACTTTGTTTGGGATTAAATAGAACCGTGATATGAACCAGATCTGTAAATTTTCAGCAGTTTGGGCATTGAGATGAGTACCAAAGCAACATAGAGCAACTTATTTGTTTCTGTATGTTGCTGTCAGTTCCAAAATGCGGAAAAAAGAAGCAACATACATAAACAATTTGTCTCCACCAAGGTAACAAAAAAAAGCAAAAATGTTTCAGTTCATCGCTGTTGACGTGTTGACTGAGCAAATGAAACAAAGTGTATCCACCAGGAAATCAAGGTTTCTCTCGCAGTGCAGTTCGGACTTAACTATTTTGTTCAGGTCTTCTGAAGAAGAGAATATTGCGCCAGCAGCAGCTAACTTTCATACTTTTTCCTTTCTCTAAAAAACTGACCAACCAAATTTTTTATTTCTGTTTTTACTCCCACTTCATTAGCTCCAGTAACATCACACAACTTAGACCATGCATCGTGCTTTGTATTTCTGCATTTATATTTTTGGACTGCATCCGGATCTGTTCAATCGTAAACTACAGCAACCAGCGACAGCCCGTCTCCACCGACGTCGCAAATGAAACTTGGCGACTAATGTTACCACTTTTTCTTTGATGTTTGCCTCTTCCAATGAAAACAGCAACATAGAACACCTTTTTAGTTCTGTCGCGGCAGCAATGAGCAACACAGTGGAACTGATGATGACTCTGAGGTGACAACAATTTATAGCAATTTTATCATTGACTGTAAAAAGTTCATTTGAAATATTTTATTAACAATATATGGCTTTAAAATATGGAGTAAAACGTATACAATACTAATAAATGCCTGAGTAATTCGTTGTACGAGCCAAGAACGTTGGTGTAGGTTATTTATCAGAGAAAACCGTGTGCAAATGGCTTCTGAAGTGGATATTCAGTACGGTTTCTAACATCTGGACTCTTTGTATTTCGGAAATCTCAGTTCAACCACATCTGTCATGAGATCCCACTGAAATCTTCGATTTATGTAGGGCAACTTGGTCTCGGCCCTACCACAATTTTCTGAAAAAATGGAAACTGAGTCTTTTTTTTGAGTATCTCGCGACTGTCTTCGGAGGTCGCTCTGGCAGCCCGGATCTACTTTGGCTGGGTGTGTTTGGAGCGAACTCCTTGGATAGTTTTCGTAATTGGATTCAAAACATGGGTGAAGATTAAGACCAACCGACGCTGTTTGGGTGCTTGTGGCGGCAGGCTCCAGCTTCTCGGACATGTGTTCCACTGTCGTTGTATTTTGGAGCTGTTTAGGCTTTACGAGTGTTGTATTCGAAACATGGGTGATTTTCGAAGAAACGTTCTTGGTTATTTACATATTAAACAAAACTTGCAAATATGATATTATAACACACATTGCAGTGCTATTCTACAACTTATATTTGACGTGTGTATAAAAATAACAAGTTCTTATTTTGTTTACTGACGACAGATCGCGAGAGCTATGTAAAAATCTGTGCCATTCTGGTTGAATTAAATCGGCTGTTACATACCTTAAGCGTCAAGAAAACACACGAGCCGATGCTTTAAGGAAAACATATGGTAGTTTCCACGTGCCTTGTCAGTTCAGACAGGAAGAAAATTATTATATTGACTCAACGTATTTACATAAACAGTTCCACGCTCGCTCCATAGCGTAAAGATGTATTTAAGAGATCAATACAATACAACTCAGCGCCCTCGTGAGACCCTCGGGTTCACTCCTCGCCCCCATTCTCGCTCGGTGTTGAACGATATTTTATTATCTGCGGTGATCTGTTAAGGTATATTTTTAAAGTTACACAAAACTGTCTGAAATATTCACATGCTCGCGCCGTTTCCCACATCCACTTTTCTCACATGGGAGTTATTGGGTCGTTGTCTACAGGAAGCTGCGGCTAGTTGACCAACCCCTAGCAGTTCTGATTCGATGGATTTCGACAGCACTAACCGTAGATAACTTGAAATTACAACAATTTTGGAAGATAACACTTTTATTCGTCTTAATTACAGCGTTGGTGAAGTTGAATCTATAATCGTCCTTCTGAGCGGCTGGTTGGGTATTTATACTATTTATTATCAGCTAGCAACTCAGCAGGCGATTTTCCATTGTCAGCAGAATAATAATAGAAACTTATAAGTAAAGAATTGTTATAAAGCAATATATGAATAATGTGAAAATATATATACAGGGTGTTCGGATAACACCTCCCTCCTTAGAAAGGATTCCTCGGGGGTTGGAGCTTTGGAGTAGGTCCAGGGTCGGCGGACTTCAAAGCGACAAGTTCAACAGAGGAAGACTTTGGTTTTTCCATTGATTGCGTCTTCTTAGCCTTCCTGGGGGTTATGCGACAAAATGCTCTCCTGTAGGGATTGCAATACGAGAATATTCTGGGATAGCATTTGCATAGAAATATAAGGAGTATGATAGCTCCTAGAGTTAACCATATCCAAAGGTCATTGGATGAACTGGGGGAAAAGTGTCGAATATGAACTCCGGGTAGTTCCGAGATTGATCTTTGTATGTCGTTTAAATATAAGAGAGGTTTTGTTGAAATGTCCAGTGAGAAATTGGAATATTTTGGTATAGGCAGTATAATAGTTTGGGGTGGTAAATTGGATTCAGGTGTAGAAATTATTTCATCCTTAACTTCCGTGGAACATTGACGGTCCAATGTTATAATAGTTGGAATTGAGATAGATGTTGTGGTAAGATGTTTAGAACAAGTTTCTTTAATGAGAAGGCTTTCGTTTATTGGAACGATGACGAGTTTGGTATAACTCATGTCGATAAAGGAACGTTTCAAATGAATTTTTGTTTGTTGACAGAGGCCGGGTTGTCCTTTGAGCAAGGGTTCATAACAGGTATCTTCGATGCGTTGTGGTGACTTGTCTATACATAGACTATATTCTTCTAAGGGTTGGCATTCTTCATCATACCATAAGCTACTGCTGGTGTCTTCCGGTAGGAGGATTATTGGATAAGGGGGAATAATGGTGAAATTGATTAAAGGTAGTGGGATCAATTTATATTGGTTGTAATTCACAGGATGAAAAATAGGATA